>NC_058419.1:3186347-3357692 GCF_002201575.2 Neomonachus schauinslandi | reverse complement strand
CGAGATCAAGACCTGAGCTGAGATCAAGAGTCAGACACTTAACCAACTAAGCCCCCAGGGTGCCTCCCCTAGTATTTCTGCTGCTTCTACTTAGAAATGCAGTCCTCTACCTCCACCCTTTGCTCATTCCTCCCTCCCGACCCATCTTGGACCAACTAGAATTGGGATTGAAAGTTGAATGGGAAAAGAATAGAAAGCTCAGTAAAATGGAATAAGCAAGAGAAGTTAAACCAGTTTTTCCAACTGACGTGGCAGAGGGTCTGGTGGGAATTGCCATGTGTGGTAGGCAGAATTCTAAGGTGCCCCCAAGAGTCCCACTGCCTCATGTGCATGCCTTGTATCCTGTCCACCTCTTGACTATGGATGGAGCCTGTGAATGTGATGGGATAATAGCTCTCTGGATTAGAGTACTGCATGAATTTGCTCAGGCCACCATAACCAAGTACTACAGACTGCGTGGCTTAAACAACAGAGATGTATTGTTGCACAGTTCTTCTGGAGGCCAGAAGTCCAGGCTCCAGGTGTTGGCAGAACCAAAGAACCGTGGCTGGTAGACGGCCATCTTTTTCCTGTGTCTTCACATACTCTTCCCTCTGTGCATGTCTGTGTCCTGATCTCCTCTTCTTATAAGGACACCAGTCATAATGGACTAGAGTTCACCCTAATGACCTCATTTTAACTAATGACCTCTTTAAAGACTGTATCTCCAAATACCTTCACGTTCTGAAGTATTGGGGGTTAGGACTTCAACATAGGGATTGAGGGGAAGGGGACACAATTCAGCCCCATAATACTACATTACATAGTCTGCTAGGCAGAATAATGACTGCCCAAAGATGATCACATCTTAATCCTGGGGACCTGTGAAAAAGGAATTAAAGGTGCAGATAGACTGAAGTTTGCTATTTCGCCAACTTTAAGAGGGGGAGAGTATCCTGGATTATCTGGATGGGCTCAATATTATCACAAGGGTTTTGTGGTAGTCTAAAAAAATAGCAGTCCAAAGATGTACTCACCAGTTTCTGGATCCTGTGAATATTACTTTGTATGTCAAAAGTGGATATCACCTTACATGGAGAAAGATGTGATTAAATTAAGGATCTTGAGAGGAGGAGTTTACCTGGATTCTTTTGGTAGGTGATCTTCGATAATCCCTCATAACCTAAATGCAATCACATGTATCCTTATAAGACAGAGGCAGAGGGAGTTTGAAACAGACCCACACAAGAAAGAGAAGGCCCTGTGAAGACAGAGGCAGAGACCGGAGTGATGTGACCATAAGCCAAGGAAGCCTGGGGCCCGCAGAAACTGGAAGAGAGCAGGGAGGATCCTCCCCTAGAGCCCCCGGAGGGAGTGTGGCTGTGCCCACGCCTTGATTTTGGACTTCGAACGTCCAGCTGGAACCCCGTGATTGCAGTTCCTTAGATAGGTCACCAGCTTCTCAAAACACCAGAAGCCCAATGGTATGCTTAAGAGAGTTCCAGGGGGAGCTTCACGATTTGGTTCTCAACTGGCCTGACCCCCACCCCCGATTTCTGCCTGGGTGAGCGCTAGTGGTCCATGCATTTCCATGCAGGTAAGCATCACATCAGCCAATTTTGCTGACACTCTCTATGCCCGCTGCCCTGCCTTGTGCCTGCCACAGAATATCCGGTGCATGTGTTGAGTGAATGAATGTCATTCCATATTATGTCCCTTTTTAGAATTCTTTCTATTGAGTTTGATATTAACATATGCTTTCTGTTTCCTTGAGTCCCTGAGGCTGCTGGGACTGCAATGGAGTGGGACTCCATTGGGGAGACAGGGGCAGCCCTGTTCACCCCAAACTAGTGGCAGGGAAACCTCCAGACTTCGACCCTGTATCTGCCTTTAATACAATGTTTTCTACAGAATGTAAATTATTCATAATTTATATCTTTTGAACACATGGTTCTTTATCAGAAATAGATGTAGCTTTCTTTCTAGAAGGTGTGTGTTCTTTCTGTTAATACTGGGTTTTAAAAGTTTAATTTGTAGCAATTCCATAATAACAAATGATTTTTATGTTTTTGTTATCTGTTTCATTTAGCTTTGATTTTACTACTAATAATCCGTTTCTTACTTATAATAACCTTCAGATAACTTCATGATTATCTCCAGTGCAGGGAGTTTAGCACAGACTACTGGGGTGACTGAGCAGGATCCCTCTAACCAGAAACAGTAAATGATTTAATTGTCACATTGAACTCAAGGAGCAAGCTTCCTGAACTCTGATCACCTGTTAAAATGCACATAATTCCTTTAACAAAATAAGCATCAGTATGTTGAATATTTAATTATTTTCATTATGAATATGCAATGTGGGTTTTGGTGCTTAAAGAGATCTCTCTGCATTAAGCTTCAACTTCTTTGGTGTAAAGTCATTATCTTTCATGTTCTAAAGAATTTTTACTGGGTTTTCTGAGAATCTATCAGACTGTATGTACCTTGTAAACTAGCTCAATGTGTGTGTTGAACTTCTTATTCCAAAATCTATGAGTTGTAAAAGTTCCTAAATGAGAGCTATAGCACATTAAAAATTTTTTAATAGACTTTTTTTGAGAAATTTTAAGTATACAGCAAAACTGAGTGGAAAGTATGGAGAGTTCCCATGTATCGCCTTAATCCCCCCTCCCCAGAGCCTTCCCTGCCATTAACATCTCAAACCGTAGTGGTACATTCATTATAATCAATGAACCGACACTGACACATCATCATCACCCAAAGTCCATAGTTCACATTAGGCTTCACTCTTGGTGGAATGCATTCTATGGGTTTGAACAAAAGTATAATGACATGTATCCACTGTTGTAGTATCATACGAAATAGTTTCGCGGTCTTAAAACTACCTCTGTACTCAACATACTCATCCTTCCTCCATCCCAACCCCTGGCAACCACTGATCTTTTTACTGTCTCCATAGTTTTGCTTTTTCCAGGATGACACAGAGTTGGAATCATACCGTATGGAGCCTTTTCATATTGACTTATTTCACTTAATAATTAGCATTGAAGTTTCCTCTGTATCCTTTCATGGCTTGATAGCTCATTTTTAAAATTTTATTTGTATTTTTTCCCTCACTTTTGTTATTTATTTAATTTTTATTGAAGTATAATTAACATACATGTTATATTAGTTTCAGGTGTACAATATAATGATTCAAAAATTCTATACATTTCTCAGTACTCATCACAATAAGTGTACTCTTGATCCCCTTCATCTGTTTTACCCATTCCCCACCTGCCTCCCCTCTGGTAACCACCTGTTTGTTCTCTGTATTTAAGTTTATTTTTTTGTTTGTTTCTTTTTTTCTTTGTTCATTTGTTTTGTTTCTTAAATTCCACACATGAGTGAAATCGTATGGTATTTGTATTTCTCTATCTGACTTATTTCATTTAGCATTATACCCTTTATGTCCATCCATATTGTTGCAAATGGCAAGATCTCATTCTTTTTTTTTTATAACTGAGTAATATTCCATTTTTGTGTGTGTATGTATGTGTATATATACCACAGATACACAGAGTGTACATGCACACACACCGCATCTTCTTTATTCATTCATCTGTGGGTGGACACTTGGGCTGCTTCCATATCATGGCTATTGTAAATAATGCTACAATAAACATAAGGGTGCATATATCTTTTTGAATTCATGTTTTTGTTTTCTTTGGGTCAATACCCAGTAGTGGAATTACTGGATTATATGGTAATTCTATTTTTCATATTTTAAGGAAACTCCATACTGTTTCCACAGTGTCTGCACCAATTTGCATTCCCACCAACAGTGCATGAGGGTTCCTTTTTCTCCACATCCTTGCCAACACTTGTTATTTCTTGCGGTTATGATTCTAACCATTCTGACAGGTGTGAGTTGATATCTCATTGTGGTTTTGATTTGCATTTCCCTAATGATTAGTGATGTTGAGCATCTTTTCATGTGTCCATTGGCCATCTGTATATCCTCTTAGGAAAAAATGTCTATTCAGGTCCTCTGCCCATTTTTTAATTGGATTCTTTCTTTCTTCTTTTTTTTTTTTTTGGTGTTGAGTTATTTAAGTTCTTTATATATTTTGGATACTAACCCTTAATCAGATATGTCATTTGCAGATATCTTCTCCCATTCCATAGGTTGCCTTTTTGTTTTGTTGATGGTTTCCTTCACTGTGCAAAAGCTTTTTATTTGGGTGTAGTCCCAGTAGTTTAGTTTTGCTTTTGTTTCCCTTGCCTGAGGAGACCTATCTAGAAAATGTTGCTTCAACCGATGTCTTCTAGGATTTTTATGTTTTCAGATCTCAAATTTAGGTCTTTAATCCATTTTGACTTTATTTTTGTGTATGGTGTAAGAAAGCGGTCCAGTTTCATTCTTTCACATGTAGCTGTCCAGTTTTCCCAGCTCCATTTGTTTTAGAGACTGTCTTTTCCCCATCGTATATTCTTGCCTCCTTTGTCATGGGTTAATTGACCGTGGATAGATTTCTGTTCCATGAATCTATTCTGTTTCATTGATCTTTGTGTCTCTTTTTGTGCCAGTACCATATTGCTTTGATTACTACAGCTTTGTGGTATATCTTGAAATCTGGGATTGTGATGCCTGCAGCATTATTCTTCTTTCTGAAGATTGCTTTGGCTATTTGGGATCTTTTGTGGCTACATACAGATTTTAGTATTATTTGTTTTAGTTCTGAGAAAAACGCTGTTGGTATTTTGATAGGGATTGCATTGAATCTGTAGATTGCTTTGGGTAGTATGGACATTTTAACAATATTCGTTCTTCCAATCCATGAGCATGGAATATCTTTCCATCTGTTTGTGTCATCTTCAATTTCTTTCATCAGTGTTTTTATAGTTTTTGAAGTATGTGTCTTTCACCTCCTTGTTTAAGTTTATTCCTAGGTATTTTATTGTTTTTGGTGTAATTACAAATGAGATTGCTTTCTTAATTTCTCTTTATGCTACTTTATTATTAGCGTATAGAAACGCAGCAGATTTCTATATATTAATTTTGTGTCCTGTGACTTTACTGAATTCTTTCTTCAGTTCTAGTAGTTTTTGGTGGAGTCTTTTCTATATACAGTAACATGTCACCTGCAAATAGTGAAAATTTTACTGCTTCTGTACCAATTTGGATGCCTTTTATTTCTTTTTGTTGTCTGATTGCTAGGACTTCCAGTGCTATGTTGAATAAAAGTGGTGAGAGTGGACATCCTTGTCTTGTTCTTGATCTTAGAGGAAAAGCTCTCAGTTTTTCACCATAGATTATGATGTTAGCTGTGGGTTTTTCATATATGGCCTTTATTATGTTGACGAAATACAAGATCCATTCATGATAAAAACTCTCAACAAAGTAGGTTTAGAGGGATAGCTCATTTTTAAAAATGCTAAATAACATTCCATTGTCTGGATGTACCACAGTTTGTCCATTCACATATTGCTGCCAAGTTTTAGCAGTTATGAATAAAGCTGCTATAAATATCCATGTGCAGGTTTTGTGTTGACATAAGTTTTCAGCTTGTTTGGGTATATGCCAAGGAGTATGATTGCTGTATGGTATGGTAAGAGTATGTTTAGTTTTGTAAGAAACTGCCAAACTGTCTTCCAAAGTGGCTGCACCATTTTGCATTTCCACCAGCATTCCCACCAGTGGTTCCTGTTGCTCCACATCCTTGTCAGCATTTGGTGGTGTTAGTGTTTGGGATTTGGGCCATTCCACTAGGTGTGTAGGTTGTATCTCATTGTTTTTATTTGCAGTTCCCTAATGACATGTGATTTTGAGCTTTTTATGTACTTATTTTCCATTTGTATATCTTATTTGGTGAAGTGTTAAAGCACATTTTTATCATAAATATTTTAATAAAGATAAAAATCCTGACAAACTTTTCAAATGTTTTTTAAAAGTCATCTTGTTCACTTGGCTGCTGCTTCCCATTACCAGAAATAAGAAACATTTTGTAGAATCTAAAGTGTATAAACTAAACATATAAATCAAGAATGCCCATTTTGGGGGAAGCACATTGGTCAAGGAGACAGAAGGTCTGGTTTCTGATTTCTTCTTGCCACTAAACATGTCATCTTAGGCAAGTCACTTTCTGAATCTCAGTGTCTTCTATAAAGTAAGCGGAATGGGTAAGATGATTTCTAAAGTTCTTGCAGTTCTGGCTTTCTTTTATTTTTGTATTTTATGTCAGTCACTAGAGTGTCCCATGGCGGTATATGGACATCTGAGCCCTTTGATTGCCTCATGGTAAATTTAATATTATCATCTTGAAAATTTTCCATATTTCTTTCTGTACTGAAATGAAGAGCTTCAAGCAAGGCTGAAACCTAGCAACCAGCTCTCCTGAAATATCTCGTTGAATGTGTTGTACGTAGAGTGTATCAGAGGAGAGTATATACAGCAAAAATGGTAACCACGCTTCAGCATTAATTTCATTTGGTGACTCACCCACTCTGTCATCCGAAGATGGCATTGATCTAAATTGTGACCTTTTCTTCTCACTCATATCATTAGAGTAATGCCAGTAAAAGGGCAGTGACTCACCACTGGAGCAGATTCTTCTTGAGAAAATTAGCAGAGCTTTGTCATGGAAATCTTGGTTAAAGGGTCTTTTATTAACTTCACCTGGTGAGCAAGCCCATTTTTTTGCCCAGCCAGTTAAGGGCCTCTTCGATAATATGTTCTGTGGATTCAATCTAGCCCGACCATGTTATTTTGTTGATTCTTTCCCCTTCTGGCAGTACTTCAGGCCTTGAATGCAACAAAATAATTTTTCCACTGAATCAGTGGTTAATCACCATTGCCACTATAATTTGAAAGGGCTTAGGAGGCTTGTTTTGCAGTCTGGAATAGTTTTCATACATCACTTGTGGGCCCAAATCCCCCTGTTGATATCGATTAATTGTATAGCCGCACTGTCTTGTAGAAGCGGATACTCGGAGTGACAGGGGTGTTGAAATTACTGTTTCCCAGTTGCTAAATGAGCACATCAGGGAGAATAAAAATGCAGAAGTTTTGGTATTAAAAATAAAGCCTAGTAATTAGACCCAGCTTGCTTATTAAGTCAACATACCTGGTCTTATTAAATTATATGTCACTTATGTTTAATCCACCCTTCCCTAGCCTACCAAATTCTGGAAGACACCGGGTGTAACTGCTTGAATTCCTTCTGTAAAATACTAACATAAAATTACATGTATTTGAAAACTTGATTAATACCTCCCAAAGCTGGAAGCAACCATCTCACAGTTGTCTAGTTTAAGGATTCATTGTTTGTTTGAGGCCCAGAAAGGGGAAGTAGCTTGCTGAAGGTCACACAGCAAGTCATGGAAAAGCTGAGACAGCATCTCAGTACTCCAGTTTCCAGGCCAGTCCCCTTGGTATCTCAGTAGCCCCTTGCCATCAGAGTTCCTGGGGATAGCGTTGAGTGTTCAAGAGAGTGTTAAATGATATTCTCTGCCAATTGCTTAAGAAGTATATAGTATGTTAGTATATTTAGAAACACTGCTTTTCCAAATGGTCCCAGTATATAAGCTCTAGGATTTAAAGGGAGATAAATTAAGTTAAATTTCCTTCTATGGGCCCTCTTGGTCTTCAGTGGACAGGATGCTTTTAGATTCATATTGTGCTCATAAGTCAGCAAGATTGATTTCCACAAGAGACAGGAGAAATTTAGTGTCGTAACTTCATGTATGGACTTCTGCTTTGGCATAAAGTACTAAGAGTAGCAGAAATAAAAGCACTACGAATGTGTAATTATTGGAACAGATCCTTCTGGTGAATAAGGGGCCAGTTATCAGCTTCTGGAGGTAATATTAGCTTTTTTTTTTTTTTTTTTTTTTATCTCTGGGTTAGTTTACTAGTGTTTAGTCATCATTTTTATAAATTCATTTCCTAGTAGGTATGGATTTTCTTCTCTCTGCAAGTTTACATTCTTTCACAAGAAGCCTGCCTAAACTAAAAGTAAATAACTGAGTTTATGTTTCAGAATAGTTTTAAATGAATTTTAAGAAAACTTAGGGCAGTTCAATAATTGGCTAAATCATCAAGCTCTAAAGTTGAGCTTCAGAGGCTATAAATAGCAGTATTTACTGGTTTCAAATATCCATGGGGAAGAGCCAGTTGGATTGGGTTCTGTCAGTCACATCCCACTCTGTGTAATTCTTGTGTTCATTTTTCTGGAGGCTAATGCTATAGGGATCATGTAGAGCATCTTTTTATTCATTTGTCCAGATATTACCTCATTAAATATTTAGTGTATATTTTCTATGTGCCAAATCCAAGGGGGACAGAGAGGCATGAAGGAGATGGTGCCTGGATACAAATAGATCCCAGATTGGAGAGGGGAAATGGCAAGTGAGTAGGGATACCCCCCTTTTGGAGGTGCTCCAGTAGATGTCAGCTAGCGTCAGGGAAGGTCACTAAAAGCTTCTTAGATGAAGTGACACCTAGCTGTGTGGGGAAAGCAAAGGGTTTGACAGGGAGCAGTGGGGTAGGGCTGGGGCTGGGAGGAGGGCATGTCAGGCACTGGGCAGAGCAGCGCATGTGATACCAGGGTGGGAAAGGGTGAGAGGGTCTGGGGGTGGGGAGGCAGCAGGCTCAGGACAAAGAGGGCCTTGTGAGCCCCATGCTTGGCTAAAGGAAAAGCAAGTGCCAAGGCCCAGAGGTGGAAGGGAGTTCAGTAGGGCCAGAGCAGAGCTGCACACCTTCAAAGGCAGAGAGTAGAGGCAGAAGCGCAGGGCTAAAGATCAGAAGATTGGGCAGTGGAGCACTAGCAAAAGGTTTTTGGCAGAAGGACACGATCAAACCTGTGCTGTTAGAAAGCTCCCTTGCCAACAGTGGGAAGAAGTAAAGGGATACACCCTTGTGCAAGTCTCTTTGGGTACAAGGGAAACCATAAAAAAACAACAACTTCCCCCTCCCAGCTGGGGAGTAGCTGGATGAATTTTGACTTAATCACACAGTGGCAAAAGTGAATGAACCAGCTCTACGTGTATCAACATGGATAATAACAGAAAACAATAGGGCATATTGTTTACGGATACACAAGTGCATGGAAATACCCAGAGTGCATAGAAGAGCACACACCTACCTCAGGGTATTTGTACCTCCATAGGAGGAGCAGGGGGTCACCTCTAGCTGTTTGGTAAGGCTTTATTTATTTAAAAAACATTATCTGAAGCAAGTATGGTAAAATGTTAATATCAGTTAAATCTGGGTAGTGGGGACATATGTTCATATTATATTTTTTGTGCATGTTTTAGTACGTTTCAAATATTTCGAAATAAAAATTTTAAGTAAAAAAAGGATATTGTATCAATTCGTGTACTCTTGGCTTTAAGTAAGAGAATAAGAATTAAATAAAAAATATAAACTAATCTGTGCATCACTGTCAAAAAAAAAAAAAGAGGTCTAAAGTAGGTTTTTTATTATCCCATTAAGGGTTTATAAAGTACAGTCTGTTGTGGGCCCTATCTGGCCTGTTACCTGTTTTTATATGACCTGTGAGCTGAGAATGTGTTTTACATTTTATTTTTTATTTATTTTATTTTTTAAATTTAATAATAAGCATTTATTATTACTATTATTATTTTTATTATTATGTTCAGTTGGCCAACATATAGTACATGTTTTTTACATTTTTAAATGGTTGAAAAAAATCAAAAGAAGAGTATTCCAGGGACGCCTGGGTGACTCAGTCGGTTAAGCATCTGCCTTCAGCTGAGGTCTGATCTGAGGGTCCTGGGATGGAACTCTGTGTTGGACTCCCTGGCTCAGCAGGGAGTCTGCTTCTCTCTCTCTCCCTCTGCCCTCCCCCCTGCTTGTGTTCTCACTCACTCTCTCTGTCTCAAATGAATAAATAAAAAATCTTAAAAAAAGAAGAATATTCTGGGATATTTGAAAATTACATGAATTTCCAACTTCAGTGTCTGTAAATAAAGTTTTATTGGTAGACAGCCATGCCCTTTCATCTAAGTATTGGCTATGGCTATTCTTTTTTTTTTTTTTTTTTAAGATTTTTATTTATTTATTTAACAGAGATAGAGAGCACAAGTAGGCAGAGCAACAGACAGAGGGAGAAGGAGAAGCAGGCTCTCCGCCAAGCAGGGAGCCCGATGCGGGGCTCGATCCCAGGACCCTGGGATCATGACCCGAGCTGAAGGCAGCCGCTTAACCGACTGAGCCACTCAGGCGCCCCTGCTATGGCTATTCTTGCACTGCAAGGGGACAGCTGAGTTGAGACAAAGATGGACCACAAAGCTTAAACCATCTACTGTCTGGCCTTTCAAGAAAGAGTTTGCTGATTCCTGCCATTTAACAAAAGACCCCAAAGCTAAGTGGTTCCAGGATTGGTTAATTCAGTAGTATGATGTTGGGACTCCAGGTGGTTCTCTATGTGCATGGCTGCCATATCTCTGCCACATCTATGGCTGCCATTGCTCCAAGCATCATGTATCATATGACAATGTTCAAAGGTTGTGGTGGGGTAGGAGGACTTGCCTCATATGTCTCTCCCTTTTTTTTTCTTTCTTTGTGTATGTATGTGTGTGCGTGTGTCTCACTTTTTAACAGAAAGGCTATCCTTTCTCAGACGGTATAAACTTGAAAATGAAAAAGTTGGATTGGAAGGGGCAAGAGGGGAGACCACTTAGGAGTCCAGTGGGCAATGCCACCATTTGGGAGAGACATGAAGTGACAGGAGCTTGGACCAGGGGCATTGCATGGAGCGGAGGTGGTTGGATTCTGGGTATATTTTGAAAGACAAGCCAATGGACTGGATGTTGGAGGAAAGAGTTGAATCAAGCAGGACTCCAAGGTCCGGCTTGGACAACTGGGTGTCTGTCATTCCAGTAGATGGGCAGACAGTTGTTGTGTATAGGTGAGGATCAAGTCTCAATGTCTTTGCTGCTTTGCCATATTTCCAAGTAATAAGAGGTGAGAAAATGAAGCAGAAGCAGTGTTTTTGCTTAAAAGATCTATAACTCAAAAGTGTTGTTTTTCTACTCTGATTAAAGAGAGTTTCAAGTTTACAAAGTGCTTTTATACCCACTTTTTCATTTGACCCTCAACTCCGGAAATGAGAATGGCAGGAATCCTCCTCGTTTTACAAATGAGAAAACTGGGATGCAGAGAGGGGAAGTCCAAAGGCTGGAATGGAAGGTGTGTCCTTTCCTGGGTCAGAAGGGAGCTGTTAAAACTGACCCTTGTCTTTCCTGGGCGACATGTTTGCTTTTGTTTACCTTTGACGTACAACTGGCTAAGTTTTTTCCCTCTTTAATATTACACGCAAACATCATTTTATATTTTAAAAAACTTCCTATTATTTTAGTATTTTCATAACAAAAAAAACAGACAGTAATTTGAGTTGTTTGCTTATTTTTAGATGATCGCACGTAAGTGCTTTGAATCATCTCTAAAAGCTTATTTCCACAGCACATAACAAAATTAATTAAATTGCCTTTTGAAGCAGGGCTGCTTTGTTTCCCACTGAAACGATGACTCATGAGGTCTGAGTGAGTCTCATTTATATTCCTCCTTCAGCAAGTAATTTAAATGTGAGTTATATAGAAAGGAAAAGGAAGAAAGAACAAGGAAAACAAACACAAACAGAACTATCCCTTGCTTACCTCTTCGACGAGTTATCAGTTATCCTGGATGTGGCGTTACATAGGTGGAAGCTGCCGTATTTTGTTGGTACCAGAAATTCCTATTGACAGCAGCATTGATAACTGACAGCTACGTGTCTTGGGTTGTGTAAGTGGGTCAGGGAAGGTAGAGTTTGGCCCAATACAAGGGAACACTTTCTGATCCACTGACATGCCCAGCACTGGTGCCTTCTGGGTTGGGTGGCAGTGAGCTTCTTGATGCATGGGTATGAGAAGAGAAGGCTGCTTGGTTGGAGGCGTGGGGGTAGAGGAGTTTTTATTTAACAGCCAATCTGAACCATGGGAGACTGGGACAAGGTAGGTTTGAGTATGTTGTGGCATCGATGATGGAGCATATCCTGAAGTAAATGCTTATTTTGACAGTCACTTTTATTTTATAATTAGGAACTTTTCAGCAGTTGGAAACATAGCACTTAGCACATGACAGGCATGTGATGAACGTTTACTGAATGCTCACCTACAGGGATTGGGAAGAGGAGGAATGGCTGAATGAATGAAGTAAATGCTTATTTTGACAGTCACTTTTTTTTTTTTTTAAAGATTTTTTATTTATTTATCTGAGCGAGAGAATGGGAGACAGAGAGCATGAGAGGAGGGAGGGCCAGAGGGAGAAGCAGACTCCCTGCTGAGCAGGGAGCCCGATGCGGGACTCGATCCCGGGACTCCAGGATCATGACCTGAGCTGAAGGCAGTCGCTTAACCAACTGAGCCACCCAGGCGCCCCTTGACAGTCACTTTTATTTTATAATTAGGAACTTTTCAGCAGTTGGAAACATAGCACTTAGCACATGACAGGCATGTGATGAACGTTTACTGAATGCTCATCTACAGGGATTGAGGAGAGGAGGAATGGCTGAATGAATGGGCTCGTGCATGACCAAGTATGGAGGAAGGAACTGCAATAGGAAGGATTTGAGATGCCTTTATGTGGACTTCGAAGACTGGTTTTGAACTAAAGGGAACCTGGAGCCTGCATTCTGTGTGAACACTGTGGCTTAGCCACAAACCTGTGTTCTTTGAGTTATGGCCAAGTGAGCATCTCACCTGGTGGTTCTTCTGGTGGCAGTGGGCATTGGGAGATTGTCCAAACAGGCTTTTTGGTTTTTTTTGTTTGATTTTCCAGAAAGCCAGCAAAGTAGGTCCACCACCCTCAAGGGCCCCCCACCAACACACAGATTGGACTTTAATGCCAACAGCTGAAATGCAGCCAGTTCATATTCTTGCTTTTTGTTGAGACATACTTTGTTCCTTACTCCAGTGATTTTGCTAGCAATTTTGCTGATAGAAAGGGAAGGAGGACCCACAGAGAATGTGGAGAGATGGCTTATAGAGGTGGCACAGTTTGCTCAGTTTGTTTTATAAAACAATAGGCAATTATAAACTCCTACTCAGAGATGTATTTCTCCTTGATTTTCAGAAATACAGGGGTGAATATTGCCCAGGGACTGAAGCTAGATGAAGGTGATTTGGGTCCATTTTAATGTTTTCCATTCTCAAGAGATGTGTCTCATGGGAAAGCAATAACATTAGGGAAAGTATATTGTGAGTTTTGAGGGACGCTTTTGGCTAATTCCCATAATCACTCTGTGCCTTTATGTCCTCATAAGTAAGTGGAGACAACACCCGCCCGTTGTATGGCTTGGGCAAAGGCCAGCCAGATGAGACCTGTTGTTTTGTGTACTGCACAGTTGAATTCAAGGTGCCCTTATTTAGATTATTACTCCTATTTGCTGATTAATGGTGCTTATTTTAAAACTGATTCTGGAAGAAGCATCCAAACAAAATAACAGTCCACTCCCATTGTTAGCATGGTCTGCTTTGTGAAATCAGATTCTACTCAAAGGCTACATTCCACAGAAAATAACTGCAATTTAAACATATGAGCCTCTAATGGAACCACCTTCCCGTCTGCACCTATTTCATCCCTCTTCCTGCCACAACACAATGACCTCCTGAGCTGTTTGCTAACAACATTTATTAACCGCGGGCCAGGAGACAGACAAAACCAAGTCAGAATGCTTTACTAGGCCCAACACTCAGATGATGAGCAGAAACCTTTCTCTATATAATTTCCATTGGTCAATGCTCAAGCAGACTCTAAAAGAAACCCACCATTTTCTATCCCTACAGAAAACATTTCTTCCCAAGAGGGTGTTCAGATCTTTCCTCCTCCATCTGTGTCTTCTGGCTAACACCTCCCTGTTTGCCTTGCACATATTTTCTTCTACACAGCTGCTGAGTCCAGTGCATTGGTCTTCACCTAGTGAACTCAAGTGGTGCACCTCACTGCCACTGAAGGCCAAGTCAGGGTATATAACTGCTACCAAATATTGGGGATTAGCTATAGAAGTTCCAGAAAGACCTTCTTATCATTCAAAGTCCAACATTCTTTCTTACCAACGTACCTACAAACGGTAAATAAAAAAATGATTCATAATATAGTAACTATCCCCTCATTATTCCTTAATCTTTTATTAATCTCCCTTATTATGAATTAGGGGAATATACTAAAAAAGAAGATATCGCTCTTTCTGTCTCTATAACAAACAACAGTAATTATCTGGTGGAATGCATCCCCCTTCTCTGCAGGGAATTACCATTTGCTTCAGGACTGAACAAAATGAGAAAGTATGACATCACTGAATCCACTTTTAAAATTAATATGAAGCGCTTGTCATGAAAATGTAGATCTTCCCAACGGGGGAAAAATATGACTAGTATCAACTGAATCAGAAATATGAAAGTGTCAGGCTGTCATTTACTTGAGCAATTTGTCTTGGTCCTGTACAAGGGAGCCTTGGAGGCAATTGGCAGTTGCGAAAAGAAACACAAAGACAGACAAGACCCAAAAATCAAAACTTTAAAAACCAAAGAGTTGCCACCCAAATTTTTAGTAGCTATCCATATTTTCACTGACTTCTTATCTGAGTATGGAACCAACAAAGCTGCAGAAGAGATCATAGAATCTTAGAACTCAATGAGTCCAGAAGTTTCTTAACATTCTTTTTCTTTTTAAAAAACAACATCTTTTCCTACTAAAATTTAACATGGAAGGCCATCATGGGAAATTTTCGTGAGCACAGCTGTCCTGGTTGAAGTGCATGCACATGGACTGGGGGACTGAGGGATGTTCTCTCATATCCACTGTACCCATGTGCGGCCCCTAAGCACCTTTCCAGGAAGCTCATGGCCTTGAGGAGTTTGGAAACAAGACCAGTCCATCCTACACTCCTCTGGTGATAAAGGGTGCAGAGTCTCAGAGCTGGACCTGAGGCAGGCCTGAGGTCACCTAGGCAAACCAGAGCCATTGGAAAGCTAAGTCCTCCAAGCCAGGCCTGTGCACCCCATGTGGGGAGCCTGAACTGAGCTGTGGAAATCTCACACCTACCTTTATTCTTGGCCCCTTTGCCTGAGGAAAATTTGCCTGGCTACCAAAGAGTATTGCTATCATTAGCCAGCTCCACATTTCAGTTAAGAAACTTCCTTGCTCTGTTGTTAATGTGGATCCAGTCAGAACTGAGTTTTAGGCATGAAAAATCTGTGGTCCTTTTGTCCTTGATTAATTTAGTGACATTCTAGAAAGGAAGCTGAGAAGCTTGAAACATCCTTGCTCATTAATAATATACTTTTCCTTTTGGTAATATAAACATAATTCAAGACCCGATTAAAATGTCCCAATTTTTTTGTCAGTAAGGAAAGAACATTTATAACTCAACTTTGCCATATGTTCTTGTCCCAAGTGCTTGTCATCTCGATTAAATTGCTCATAACTGTATGCAATGTAGAAGCTTTGGCAGAGTTGGGCAGCCATATTTCAGAGCCTGATCTGATCTGTTTGCATGAGTGGTGGTAAAGGAGTTGACTTGGATACTGGATCATGTGCTATTTGTAGTGCATTTCTGAGATATTATTAGTCAAATTCAGTTGATCTCTGCTTCAACTCACGTGGGTGGCCTGCCATCATTTAATTGATGAAACCTGGGACAGAGCTGAAGGCTATCAAACTGATGCTCAGGTTAAATTTGTGGGTCAGTCTACTGTCTTGAAACCGAACAGCAGGATTAATAACATCCCTCCAGTTCAGTTCTCTTGCTAAGAGCCACTAAATAGATAATGTGCGATGGCCTCGCCTCAAGTCTGGAGCCATTCCAGAGGAAAGTGCCAGGGTCTGGACCAGAAGCACAGTGGACTCACCCCACACCATCCGTGGTGCCCTCACTCCTCCCAACCCGTACACACCAGTTAATTGGCTATAGGTGAGCAGTGTTCACTTTCATTCAGCAAATCACACTGAGTGCATGTGATTTGCCAGGCCCTGTATGTGGCAACGGGGATGTGGAGACACGTAAGACATGATGTCCCCTGAACGTAGTGGAGGGGTGAGAGGACAGAGGCATAGACAGGCAGGCCAATACTATTTAGAAAGTGAATCAAAGGAGGCTTGGACAGGGTGCTTTGTGTGCGTGAAAAGGAAGCAACTAACTCAGGCTGGACGGTGAGAACAGCACCCTCAGGGACTAGGGGAAGCTTCTGGGAGGAGGGGATGCTCAAGCTGTCTTTTATAAAAATGAAAACATATCATTTTTTCCCCTATGATCAGAGGATATGTATTTGTTGTAGGAAACAATTACTACTTCCAAAAAACAATAAAAATCACTGTAACACCACTACCAGAGGTAAGCACTGCTTACATTTGAAGCATATCCTTTCAGTCTCTCTATCATCTATGTCTATACACAAATGCTTTAAAAATGTTCTCAGATAGTGAGCAGCTGATTTGTTACTTCATTTTTTTAAAAAAAGCCTAACAATACACAATGAATATTTTTTCATGTCACTAAATATTCTTCGCCATAATATTGCATTGCATGAGGTCCCTAATTTACTTAATTCTTTATTATGGGAATTTAGTTGTTACAAAATTTTCACTATTATTAACTATGATGAAATCCTTACACTTAAATTTTTTACACATCTATAATTATTTCCTTAGGACAGATCCCTAGAATGAAAATCGCTGGGTCAGAGGTTATGCACATTTGAAGCTAAATACCAACCAGCGTCCAAGACAGCCCCAGTGATCCTTGCTGCCTGATACTCACTCACACCTTTGTGTGGCCCCCTCTCATAAGAAATAGGGCTATCCTGTAAGACCAATAGGATATTGCAGAAGTGACAGGTATGTACTTCTTTTTAAAAAGTTAAATAAAATTTTGAGATATTTTTCTTTTTCCTTTTTTGTAGCTGTATTGAGGCATAATTAACAAATTAAAATTGCATGTATTTAAGGTGTACAGTTTGATGCTTTGATATATGTATACATTGTGTGTATCATTGTGTGATCACCAAAATCAAGCTGATTAACACTTTCATCACTTTACATAGTGTGTGCATGTATGTGGGTATGTGCATGTGTGCGCATGCTTGCGCGCACATGTGTGTGTGTGTGGGGGGGGAGTCACTTAAGATCTCCCCTCCTAGCAAGTTCCAAATATACAATGAAGTATTGTTAATTGTAGTCACACTGCTGTGTATTAGTTCTCCAGAACTGTTCATCTTGCATAACTGAAATTTTATATCCTTTGACTCTCACCTCCTCGTTTCTCCCAACCCAACCCCCATCCCCTGGCAACCACCATTCTACCGTCTGCTTCTATAAATTTAACTTATTTTATTTTATTTTTAAGATTTTATTTATTTATTTGACAGAGAGAGCACGCACACGTAGGCAGAGTGGCAGGCAGAGGGAAAGGGAGAAGGAGACTCCCCACTGAGCAGGGAACCTGATGTGGGACTCGATCCTAGGACCCTGGGATCATCACCTGAGCCAAAGGCAGACGCTTAACCGACTGAGCCATCCAGGCACCCCTAAATTTAACTATTTTAGATTCTACGTATAAGTGAGATCATGCGGTACTTGTCTTTCTGTGTCTGTATTATTTCACTTGGTGTAATGTCCTCCAGATTCATCCATGTTGTTACAAATGGCAGGATTTCCTTGCTCTCGAAGGCTGCATGATATTCCACTGTATATATAAGGTATGTACTTCTGAGACTAGGTCATACACAACATTGCCACTCTGCCTTGCTCTCTTGGGTTACTTATTCTGGGGGAAGCCAACACTGTGTCATGAGGCCACTCAAGCAGTACTATGGGGGTCCATATGGTATAGAACTGAGGCCTCCTGCCAACCGCCAGCACCAGCTTGCCAGCCATGTGAGTGAATCACCTTGGAAGCAGGTCCTCCAGTCTCATAAGCCTTAAGATGACTGTAGTCCCTGCAGACATCTTGACAGAGAGACCCCGAGCCAGAAGCACCCAGGTGAGCCACTCCTAAATTCCTGACCCACGAAAACTGTGAGATAATAATTACTGTTTCTGCAAACTGGTTAGTTTGGGAGCAATTTGTTATGTAGCAATAGATAGCTAATGCAGTATATATCACTTTTGCTCTATTTTTTTTTTAATTTCTTTGATTTTTTTAGTGAGGTTTATTTTTTCAAAATCCTATTGACCATTTTATTTTCCTTCTCTTAACGTTTTTCGAATTGTATGTTTAGGTTGTTGGGTTTTTTCTATTTAAGATCTATTATATTAAGAATATTTTTTGCCTGTCATAAACCCAATATTTCCCCTCAGTGTTTATTTTCCTGAAGTGAGGTACAAAGGCCATGAGATGGCAGGCAGAGGAGCATCATGGGACATGTGGGGAAGTTGCAGGAGGTAGATGAGAATAATGAGGGAGACAGGAGTGTTAGGAAATTAGACCAGTACTTCTCAAACTAAGTGTTCATGACAATCACATGGAAATCTGCTTTAAAAGGCCAATTCAGGAAGGCAATGAGTGGACCACACTCTGAATAGCGAGGATTTAGAGAGATAGTTAGGAGATATTTGTGGAGGAAATCTTAGAAAACAGCACCAAGTGAAAAGGAAAAGTTAAAATCACCAGTACGCCCATGATTCAGAGACAACTCTATGATACACCGAGCAGCTGACCAGTATCCTAAAGGGGCCAGAGAGGCATGGATATCACAATATATATATTTTTTGAAGGTGATGCTAACAAGGTTTGTTGCCAGCCTGACTGCACTGTGAGAGTGAGGGAAGGGAGGACGTCGGGTTTCTGGAGCAGGTAGCTGAAATGGTGATGACCAGGGGAGAGGCAGGTGTTTTGCGGGGACTGGGGAGAGAAGCCTGCTTGAGACCTTCACTATACTGGAGGTGCTTGCCAGGATATTGAGGGGGTGGGACGATGCCCAGTTGGTAGTTGGTGGGTCTGGAGCTCAGGAGACAGGGTAAGCCTACAGTGTAGTAGACTTCGGAAAGAAGAGCATGTACCACGGTGGAGAGGTAAAGCTTGGGTATTTCTGAGCTGCCCAGGGTGACTTTGTAGCTTATGGGAGAGGAGGATCCAGGACACAGCCTCTGAGCCCAGGCTTTACAGGGCAGGTAGAGGAAGAGGAGTCCAGGAAGACGACCAAGAGGGATGAGAACCAGAGTGTGTGGCTTCACATAAGTGTCCAAGGATGTTTCAAGAGCCACTAGGATCAGGGCTGAAAAGTGGCTGTTCCTCTGCATCCAGCTGGGGTTAGGGCTAGAGGGAGAGAGACCAACATGGACGGCATGCAGCTGGGCTGGGAGGTAGGGAGAGATGAGTGAGAAACAGCAGTGGCTGGGCAATGGAAGAGGGAGATTCCATGTATCTTAGAATTCAAGGATTCATTTTTCTCTGAGCTTTGGTAATATAAAGACGGCATGATGGATTTCTCAGAGAATAGACTAAATATTTTTTGCAAGATTAATAAGATTAGAAACTGTGAGCTTTAACTCTGTGCCAAGTGATATGTGCATAGATGCTAATTTTTACTCTTCCAGTACCTTGGGAATTATAGCCTCCTTTAAAAATGAAACTAAGGGTCAGAGAAGTCAAGCAGCATGTCCAAGGTCACACAGCCGGTCTGTGGCAGAGCTGAAGTTTGGGCCTAGCTATGGCTGAGATCTAAGATCCCTGCTCAACTTTTCAGCTCTAGCGCTTCCATGAGCACTCAGTGGTGAGAGAGAGCTAGGGGCAACAGTGTTGTAGTTGCATTTTCTTCCTCGGCTTCTGGGGCTCTGGAGTCTTCTGGCTTTCCTCTTACTACAGTGGCTGCTGCTTCTTCCTCTCCTTTGACAGTTTCTCCTCATCTACTCTTCAGGTTAGAGGACCATAAAGCTTCTTCCTCAGCATCCTCACTTCCCTCCTCTCCACTCATTGCCTTTCTGATCTTACTCAAAATCATGGCCTTAAAAACCATGTATGTGCTCCTTCCAGATTTACATTTCCAGCCTGTGCCTCTCCCTTGAACCTCAGACTTGTACACCCAACTGTGAATTTTGCATAGCCTTAACTTGATATTGCTTTCTCCTACCCTAAATCTAATTCATCAACAAACTCTGTCCATATTTCCTTCTAAATATAGCCACTTCTCACTATCATCATGGCTTCCACCCCAGTCCTACTCATCATTGTCGTCGTCGTCATCATCATCATCTCTTGCTGGAATCACTACAGTAGACTCCTGCCTGCTTTCTCTGCTTCTGCCCTTGTCCCATTTGATACATTCTCTGTACAGTTGCTAAATTGATGTTCTAAGAGTAAAACTTAGATCATGTTACTCTTCTGCCCAAAACTCTTACATAGGGTAAACCCAAAAGTCCTGCATAATCTTCCTCCTATCCCCATCTCCTACTCTGTCCCCCTTGCGCTTAATGAACAGAGTTGGGAGAGGGGATACAATTTGCTTCAAAAAGATGTAAGGCCCATGTAGTGTAACATCAGACGTGAATGAAAGAAAAGACTGGTTTTGGGTACAAAGACAGGCATTGTTTTTTGTTTTTTGTTTTTAATTTTTTTATTGTTATGTTAATCCCCATACATTACATCATTAGTTTTAGATGTAGTGTTCCATGATTCATTGTTTGTGCATAACACCCAGTGCTCCTTGCAGAATGTGCCCTCTTTAATACCCGTCACCAGGCTAACCCATCCTCCCACCCCCCTCCTCTCTAGAACCCTCAGTTTGTTTTTCAGAGTCCATCATCTCTCATGGTTCGTCTACCCCTCCGATTTCCCCCCCTTCATTCTTCCCCTCCTGCTATCTTCTTCTTCTTTTTTTTTTTCTTAACATATATTGCATTATTTATTTCATAGGTACAGATCTGAGATTCAACAGTCTTGCACAATTCACAGCACTTACCAGAGCACATACCCTCCCCAGTGTCTATCACCCAGTCACCCCATCCCTCCCACCCACCCCCCACTCCAGCAACCCTCAGTTTGTTTCCTGCGATTAAGAATTCCTCATATCAGTAAGGTCATATGATACATGTCTTTCTCTGTTTGACTTATTTCGCTCAGCATAATACCCTCCAGTTCCATCCACGTCATTGCAAATGGCAAGATCTCATTCCTTTTGATGGCTGCATAATATTCCATTGTATATATATACCACATCTTCTTTATCCGTTCATCAAAGACAGGCATTGTTATACTGAGCTTGGGTGTGTTGTAATTTTTGCTTGCTTGTTTGGTATTGTTTTGAGTCTTAATCCCTTAGGATGTGCCACAGAAAACTGTAATGATCAAATATAGGCTATGAACACAAAAATCAGAGGGTCACTTGTCTTGATTACAATATTCTTGAAACTAATAAAAAAAAAACAGTGGCAATTGTAGATGATAGAATCTAGGATCAACTACTCATTTTGTAGATTGGGGAGTGACTAAGAGAAATTACCTTGTGCATATCACCCAGACCATACAGCCCCATCCTGCCTTCTTTTGAGCAGTGTTGACTGGCAGTTGTGATGAAGGCTCGAGCAATTGTGTTTTGAGGACTCAGTAAAGTATTCTGTGAAGGATTTTCTGAATTTCAATGATCTTGAAGATGGGTTCACTGTTTTCTAATTTCACATGGAGTTGAAGTATTTATTTTAGAGGGTAAGTACTCTAATCATCTACAATATGCTCTACGAGAGGTTTTGATTTAAGGCTTGTAAGTTGATTTCTGCCAAGGTGGTATTTTGAAATCAATACATTATTTCTAGTGCTAGTAGAACATAGGGCTATATCTGTGTGCTCTGCTGTCATGTGAAGTTTAAAAGCTCCTAATGGGTCAACAGATTTTGAGCGAAATAGAAACCATTTAAAACTTCATGCAAAAATGGGTCAGAAAATAAAGTCATAATAGTAACTTGAAAGTGATTATAGATCCACAAGACTGAATGGGCTAAAATCGCGGGTACACATCTAATTATGATGTGCTACCTTTCAGCTTTTCAAATAGAACTTTCAGTTGTTAGTTTTTGAAACTCCACCTGCATTTTGGGAGAAAATTACACACCTGACTGACCCAGGTCACATTAATCCACACATGTTAGTGAGAAGCCTGGGCTGCTGTAGAATCTGCAAAGCAGTACAGTGCACTTCACACCCGAGGAAAGAGTCAGACATGTGCAAGTACGGGTGACCCTAGAACAACGTGGGTCCACGTATATGTGTGATTTTCCGATAAACACAGGACAGTACTATAAATGTATTTTATCTTCCTTACGACTTTCTTAACATTTTCTTTTCTCTAGCTTACCTTACCGTAAGAATACATTATAGAGTACACATAATATATAAAGTATGTGTTAATTGACTGGTTATGTTATTGGCAAGGCTGCCAGTCAACAGCAACCATTAATAGTTCAGTTTTGGGGGAGTAAAAAGTTATACTCAGATTTTCAACTGTACGGGGGATCGAAGCCCCTAACCCCCATGTTGTTCAAGGATCAAGGAGTGTTCTGGAAGTGCCTCCTCTGTGCCCTAGCACTTTGTGACAATGTGTGGGTGTCAAAGTGGAAGTCATGCTTGGTCTGGTAGGAAGACATGAACCAGAAGGCATGACTAGGTCTGCAGTCAAGTTTGAGACAAAGAGAGTATGGGCTCTGGAGCAAGAGAGCCTTGAGTTCAAATCCTGCCTCTACCATGTCATAGCCATAAACTTGGGTAATTATTCTAACTTTTCTGAGCCTCGGTTTTCTCATCTGTCAGGTGGGGTTAATAATTGTGGCCACTGTGGTGAGGATGATGTGAGTCCCTGCACTTAGTGTGCACTGAGTAAGTGTTGGTTATTTCCTTCCCTTCTCTTGTTTACCTCCTGTGCATGGTATAGGACTGACATTCAGAATAAGGCGGTTAATGGGTATCTTTTCATCTCAACCCTGAGGAAGGGGAAATCAATGTGTCTTGAGTACTGGGCTGGAAATGACAAAGGAGACTGCACAGATGAGGTAGGAATAGATAAGGTTGACACACTCAGAGGAAGCAAAGACAACTCATAGTTCAGAGTTTCCCAATTATTTTTCACAGAAAGACCTTCTTAGAAAATTATAATATTGTATGGTACATTGGAGTTGGGCAAAGAAGGCTGTTCACAGCTTCAAATGTCCTGCCCACAGGTTGATCCCCTGCCCCAGGCTCTGCCAGCCGCTGGAACAGCTGAGGGGATCACTATGCATGCAAGCCTGTGATTAATTTGTAGCACACTGGCTGGGAAGCTGTGGTATAGAGAACTTAAAGGTTCAATGACCTGCACCAGCCCCCTTAAATCCTTTTTGGAATGAGGCAGGGGGTGAACAAATGGGACCTCAATCAGTCAGTCTCCTACACTTGGCTTTGCAGCAGCCAAAGATGGCTGGTGGCAGTTTCCTGAGGTGCAGTGCCAGGGAGTGCGGAGAGGAGGTCACATGTACACAAGGAGTAAAGGCCAAATGGGTGGATATCTTTGGTGCCCTCCCCTTGCTTTCCTGCCTTCTGTAGGTTAGCTCATTGCACTGGCCACCAAAGTTCTCTCTGCATAGGCTGTGGTGCTTTGTGTATCAGCACTCAATATGTATGTATTGAGTTGGATTGAACACATAAGGCTGCTGGCCAAAGACTCTGCCCTGCAAGTTTAGGCTAGTGCCCTGGACAGATGCAAGTGTGATGGGAGGGAAGCCTCTGAGCTGGCCACTTCTCTGTTCTTCTTTATCCTTGTCTCCAGGCCTTGCTCATTGAGCCCAAAATTCACTCCCCAACACGACTTTCTAGTTAGAGTTACACTTGGTCCGAGTGACCTCCCCAACTAAAAATAATCCAGTGGCCACGTTTTTAAAGCCAGACCTTATATTTAAAAAAGTAAAACATGGACATTCTGACACCTGCTACATCGTGGCTAAACATTGAGGACATTATGCTCAGTGAAATAAGGCAGTCACAAAAGGACAAAGACTGTGTGATTCTACTTAGATGTGTTGCCTGGAGCAGTCAGATTCACAGAGACAGAAAGTAGGATGGTGATTGCCAGGGGCTGGGGAGGGAGAGGGAGGAATTATTGTCCAGTGGGGCAGAGTTTCAGTTTAGGAAGTTAAAAAAGTTCTGGAGATGGATGGGGATGATGGCTGCACAACAGTGCGAATGTATGTAAATACTTGAACAAACCCAGATGACTAGAAAATATCTATGGCAGATATTGCATTGTGTTATGTCATCAAGGAAGAGATGCATGAAAAATACAATTCATAGAAAATTCAGCTATATCTTTGAAGGTTAAGCAGTGACTAAAGGGGATATTACTATTTTGAAGAATACTCTTCTTGATATTTGATATGCTTCTCTTCTCATATATTTCAAAACACAAGCTATTTACAGTAAAGTGTGACTTTGAAATATTGTCAGTTTCAACAAATGCAGAAACAGATAAGTTAATGTTTATTGATATTGAGAGCATCAGTAGCTTGCTGTGGGTGTGCACATTTCCACAAATTATAAAAGGCACCAGCTATTATCATCACTAATGTTTTGTAAGATAGAGGCTGATTCAAAACAATTATTAAAAAGATAAATATCAGTATTCTGTTGCAGTTCATGAAAATATTACTGTATTGCCCTTATGTCATTCAGTTCACTGTGGACCCATGGAATCTTTGAAAAGGCAGGGACTACAAAAGAAATATTTGGGGGTTAGTGGGTTAAATTAATTGTGCAAAGAGTTAGTTAATAAAAGAGTCAGGATTAGAATCTCATTGTTTCTACGGCCCTGTATATATTTTTTTTAATTTATAGCTTTTGGTTCTTGGAATGGACATGAAGTATTATCATCACAGCTAAGACTTACTATATGTTCCATGAGGAATATAATTAAACTACAGTGTGTTAGTCTATGATTGGCAAGTGAGATAGAGTAAGATTAAATTGATATTTTATATGAATCCACTTGATACTCATGAAACTGCCAATCATGAAACTATAAATGTAGATTTATATTGTTGGACTTTGGGGACCAATTTGAGTCATACTTACAAATGTATTAATTCTACTTCATTGCCTTTATATTCCATCTCTGTTGCTTAAAATAGCAATGCACTGCCTATACAAATTAAAATGAGCTGCAAAAAAAAAAAACAAAAACAATGCGAATGTATGTAATGTCACTGACTGTCACATTGAAAAATGGTTAAGATGGTAACTTTTATGTCATGTGTGTTTCACCACAACTTATAAAGAGACTAATGTGCAGACCTCAGTAAGAGAAAACTTCATGAAGTTTAAGCAATAAATTTGATCTTCGTTTTATTATTAAAAGAGGAAGCTCAGTGTATGTTCAAGTTACTATAATTTTCAGTCACATTTTGTAATGAGCTGAGTCACTTCTATTTCCTCCTTCCGTCTTCTCTCTTTAAGTTTTGAAATGGATTTAAAAGTACTTGGACTCACTGTCAGGCCTCGGACACCAGGAATGGATGAGGGCCGGAAGGAGGACAGACAACAAGAGGAGGAGAAATGTGGCCAGGAGTACCACTCACTCACCATCAGAGGAAGCCCTTGGGGAGGGGCTCTTGCTCTGTGGGTTAATCCTTGGGAGAGGATACTCCTTATGCTATCTTCCCCATGGCTTCTGCCTTAGGCTTCTGGCTCTTCCTGAGAACTGGGTTGTGGCCTTAACTGAACCACTGACCTGTGAATTTGGACCAGTCCCTTATGGGACTGCATGGTCTCTTGGGGCCCCTGTAGCCCTGTCAATGTACTGGTCTAAGCCTCCAAGTCTCTTACCAGCAGTAGGTCCCACAATGTAGGAACGGTGCTTTCCCTGGGCCAGATTACATGTTTGACAGGTGCTACAGGTTGAATTGTGTCTGCCTCTGTCCCCTCCCCCACCAAAAAAATGATATGTTGAAATCCAAACCTCAGAATGTGACTTTATTTGGAGATAGTGTTTTTATAGAGGTAATCAAGTTAAAATGAAATCATTAGTGTGGGCCCTAATCTAATAAAAGGGAAAAATTGGACACAGACACAGACATGCATACAGGGAGAGCAGCACCATGTGAAGACACGGAGAGAAGATGGCCGTCTGCAAGCCATGGCGAGAAGCCTGGAATATATCCTTCCCTCACAGCCCTCAGAAGGAACCAACCCTGCTGACATCTGGATCTGGGGCTTTTAGCCTCCAGACTGAGACCAAAAAAAAAAAAAAAAAAATCTGCTATTGAAACCATCTAGTTTGTTGGTACTTTTTAATTTTTATAACAGCTCTAGAAAATTAATACAGCGGGTAAAGCAGATTTTCCCCAGATTTCCTTCACTGGCAGCTGACAGTGTGACATATGGCCATTCCTAGTTACTTAGGTCCCCCCGAGAATTCCTTTCACCTCACTTCCCAGAGCAGGTGTCAGAGGCTCCAGGGAGAGAGCCACTGTCTCAGTGGTCACTCCTGTCTCTTCCTAACAGGCAGGTTCTGGAAGTGGAAGGAGAGAGAAGGCTGGTGATGAAGGGTTTCTTTATCAGAAGGCTTTAAGTACCTTTCCTGGAACAGGGACTGCATCAAGTGTCCTTGCCTCAAGGACTCATCACCAGAGCCTACCTGGGAGAGGGAAACTTTTCTGATTTACACAGCCCCTCTTAATGCATTCTTGTCACTTAAAAGGAAAGTAAACTTCAGTGCTGAGGTACTAGGCTTAGTCATATGGCCTCTCAACGCTCTCTAATCAGTATCACTTTGCCATCGCTAAGGTTTCTGTAAGTCCATCAACAGCCTCTCACCTCCTCTCAGTTCATTATCTCATATAGTTAGAGGACCTATTATGGGAAATACGTACTGTCATCAGCAGCTTAGACATAGATTTATGCTGCGTATGTAGTTGGTCAAAGTGCCTCTACTCAGCTCATCACGATTTTTCCACTAGGACCAAGGAAATTGCTGTCTGATTATTCTCTCCAGCCCCATCAGTTAAGGAGCCTTGTCTAATCCAGTGTCTAAAGACTTGACCAAAATAGGTTTTTGTCTAAAAAGATTGATCCTGAAAAATGAGATGAAGGGCTGTTCAAAGTGGTTTAGGGGAACAAACTTCATTTCATCAAAGTACACTGTCTTCCTCAACAAATCCTTTTTGGTTTAATTTCTCTGAATTTGTGCAAAACGTATAGCAGCTGTGGTAGCAAAGATGTTGTACTGGAAATTAAATCAAATGCATTGATTTTCTACTGAGATCCTGGCATTTTTTTCATAAAGGTTTTTGCTTTTTTTTTTTTATTTTTTTTTATTTCAAAGAACTGTTACAGGGAAGCAGCAAGATGAACACTGAACAAGAAATTACCCAATTCTGTGTTTCCTAAGTTGTTATGTCCTCAACAGGTCACTCCTCTTCTCTCTTTACACTCTATCCTAGGCCATCTTCTCCACACCCATTGCCAAACACATTTCTCCAGGCCAGACCTCTCCTGTGAATGCCAAATTTTAGATCCACATGCCTCTTGGACACCTCCACTCAGTTGTCCCCCAGACTCCTCAAACTCATCCTGTACAGGCAAGTGAAAAAGTGAAAACCACCATCATCTTATTCCACCGAAATTTGCTTCCTCTTCACTACCTGCCATCTCAGGGAGTGGCACCCATTGATTGGCCAAAACTGCAACTCCTCCTTCAGTTCCCGTCCTCCATGACTTTCCCTTCAGTCCCCATATCAGTAGCCTAATCTTTTAACTCAATCTTCTAAATCTCTACCTTTTCTAGCCTCACCAGCTCTCCAGTGATTTAGTGGTGTTCTCACTATATAAGCTGCTTTAGAACAATATGCCCCGGATCCTCATTCCATGTTTTGTTTTGAGTGCTCCTGGTTTGCAAACTGTCTTTTTCGTGTGTGCACAATAAATTTTTACTAAGTACCACTTCAGGTATCAAAAGTTCATAAAAACAGAAGCAAAGCCAGCAAATCACTGAAGGGAAAATCTGGTATTCACAGGAGAGGTCTGGCCTGGAGAAATGTGGTCCCATCTCTAACCCCTGGCAACCCCTAATCTGCTCTTCATCTCTGTAATATTGTCATTTCAAGAATGTTACATAAATGGAATCATACAGTATGCAGCCTGTCCTGTGTATCATTAGTTCATTCCTGGTTGTTGGTCAGTGGAATCCCACATTATGACTGCTAACCTCAGTTTATTTATTCACACACTGAAGGACATTTCAGTTGTTTCCAGTTTGGGACTATTACAAATAAAGCTTTTATAAACATTCATGCATGGGGTGTTGTATGAACACAAGTTTTAAAGTCTCTGGAATAAATGTGCAAGAGTGCAGTTGCTGGGGTGTATGGAAGTTGCATGTTTAGTTTTATAAGAAACTACCAAACGGTTTTCCGGAGTGGCTGTATTATTGTACATTCCTGCCAGCAAAGTGTGGGTGATCCAGTTTCTCTACATCCTCCCAAGTGTTTGATGGTGTCACTATTTTTATTCTAGTGATTTGGATAAATGTGTAGTGATATCTCATTGTGGTTATAATTTGCATTCCTTGATGGCTAATGATGTTGAGCATCTTTTCATGTGCTTTTTGCAATCTGCATACCCTCTTTGGTGAAATATATCTTCACATCTCTTGCCCATTTTCTAATTGGCTTGTTATTTTTTACTGTTGAAATTTGAGAGCATGTCATATATGCTACATACAAGTCCTTTGTCAGATATGTGCTTTGCAAATATTTTCTTCCAGTCTGCAGCTAGTCTTTTCATTCTCCACGTGGACTTTTGAAGAGCAAAAATTTTACATTTTTGCCAGGTCCAATTTATTCATTTTTCCTTTTACAGATCATCCTTCTGGTGTCAAGCCTAGGAACTCTTTGCCTAGTCCTGAATCACAAAGATTTTGTCCTTTTTCCCCCCTAAAACCTTTATAGTTTTATGTTTTACATTTAAATCCCTGATCCATTTTGAGTTCATTTTTGTATAAGGTGTGAGGCTTTGGTCTATGTTCACCTTTTTTGGCCTATGAATGTCCAATTGCTCCAACACCATTCGTTGAAAAGGCCATCCTCCCTCCACTGGATTTATTTTGCACAGTTGTCAAAAGTCAGTTGAGCGTATTGGTGTGGATTTCCTTGGGTTTTTAACCTTTTCAGGGTTTTAGCTGGCACCAGGTCCCAATATGCCTTGCCTTAATTTCCTCTGAGATACATAAAAAGTGAATCATCATTTTGTAATGATACCAACATTATAATTAACAAGGATTTTACAACAATATCAAATTAAACACTGATCATGCCATATAAATTTAACTTGATCATTGTGAGTCTCAACTCTTCAAAGGGCTAATTCTAACAATTAAATTAGCCTGAAGCCATAAGAGAATTGTGAGATGAATCAGAACCAAGAGGGGAAGCTTCAAAGCTACTACATCATAATAGCAGGTGGGAGTGACCTGGCTATGAGGTTCTGCTGGCAAATGCAACTAAAGGTCTTTTTCTATTCCATCTACTAGGTGGGCCTTTACTTATAAATAGTTTGTTGCCCTATACAATAGTTGTATTCTTAGAAACATGTGTTCATGCCACCTTCCACTGTATAATGTACTAGAAAGAGCCCTCCCTGGACTGGGATACAGTGGACCTGGCATCTAATCCCAGCTGTGCCTCTAACCTACTATGTGACCTAAGACAATCCCTACCTGTCTCAATGTCTTTCAGCTCTATGAAATGCAGTTCAATTTAGCAATATCTTCTGAGTGCCAACTCCGTAACAAGTCTTGTGTGATATACTGAGATGAGCAAAATGCATATCTTGCTCTCAAGTTATTTTCTCCCCTGTAGGCTATACTTGCAATTTATTAAACACTTAAAGTCAGCTGCTATGCTAAGCACTTTACGTGTCATACTCCCTTTAATCCTCAAGTGACCTTGTGAGGTAAGAGGTAATATCATGCCCACTTTACAAATGTGGAAACTACAGCTTTGAGAGGTTAAGTAGCTTGTCCAAGGTCATCCTGTTGGTGGCTCTTTAACCACCACATCACATCAATTGATGTCAAAGGACAGAGTTCAGGTGGGCTTCGTATGTGAGATAGGATCTTAATCCAGTAGGACTGAAGGTAGCATTTTGAGAGGAAAGAAAAACAGAAGTTAGATCTATTTAGTAGCACTTTACAGGTGGAGAAGCTGAAGTTTAAAGAAGTGCTATGTCTTGCCCAAAGTCACAAGAGAGTCCAGGACTCAAATCTATATTGTTCTTTCTTATGGTAGGGGAATAAGGTTCCTTTCCTAGGCGAAGGCCAGCCTCTCACCTCGTGCAGTGGATCCATCTCTTTCTCCTTCTTGGGGATCTGTCTCTTCATCAATTACTCCCTGTCATCTATGGGAATGACATCTTCTGGGCTGTCTCTTCTATCCCAGCAATTAAATGTATCCAAAAATCTTCCTGTGTTAGAAATCTTTCCCCGTATCCTATATTAGCTGTTTCTCAAGCTAACAAACTCTCTCTCTCCTACTCTCACAGCCATCCTTATGGAAGGAGTTGCCTATACACAATGTCCTAACTTCCTCACCTCTCTCTCACTCCCCTCCCACTGTAATCTGGCTTCTGTCTCCAACACCTCTCCTCTACTGCTCTTACCAAAGTCATCAGTGACATCTTTGCCACTAAGCAATATTTCTTTTCTCATCTTGCTTGGCTTCTCTACAACAGTTAATGAACTTGACTAATACCGCCTCACCTGAGGGTTTTAACCTTGGCCTATAAGACATGGTGTTCTTCTTTGTTTTTCCTATCTCTCTCTTCTTCCATGTCTCCTTTATAGGTTCACTGTCTTCCCACTTAGCTATACTGTATTATTCTTTTAATATATTTTTTGGATTCAATCTGCTATTATTTTGTAAAGGACTTTTGTGTTTGCTCATGAAGGATATTGGTCTGTAGTTTTCTTTCCTTATAATGTTTTTGTTTGATGTTGGTATCATGGTAACACCAACTTCATAAAGCTAATCACAAAGTGTTTATCCTCTTCTATTTACTGGAAGAGATTGTGTAGAATTTATGTTAATTCTCCCTTAAATGTTTGGTAAGATTTTCTAGGAAAGCTATATGGGCCTGGACATTTCTTTCTTGGGAGATTTTAAATTATGGATTTATTTGATAGTTATAGGATTATTCAAATTATATGTTCCATATTGAATGAGTTACAGTTTTTTTAATGTTTTTCAAAGAACTGGTCCATTTGGGTCTAAGTTACCAAATGTATGTGTATAGAGTTATCTGTATGACCTTATTATCATTTTGATGTCTCCTGGGTCTGTTATGATATCCCCGGTTTCATTCCTGATATTGGTCATTTGTGTTTTGTGTCTATATATATTTTTTTGTCAGTCTTGCTAGAAGTTTGTCAATTTTATTGATCTTTAAAGAACCAGTTCCTTCTTTCATTGGTTAAAATTTTTTTTCTGTTTTCAATTTTGTCAATTTCTGCTCTTATCTTTATTATTTCCTTCCTTCTGCTTGTTCGGGGCTTATTTTGCTCTTCTATTTCTAGGTTCTTAAGGTGTGAGCTTAGATTATTTATTTGAGACTTTTCCTTTTTTATGCATTTAGTGCCATAAATTTCACTCTTGGCACTGCTTCAGCTGTGTCCCACACATTTTGGTATGTTGTATTTTCATTTTCATTCAGTTCAATGTATTTTTTTTATTTCCCTGAAACTTCCTCTTTGAGCCATGCATTATTTAGAAGTGTGTTAGTTAGCTTATATGTGTTCATAGAGTTCCTTATTATCTTTCTGTTATTAACATCTAGTTTGATTTCATTTTGGTCACAAAATATATTCTATATGATTATAATGTGTGTGTGTGTGTTCTATGGGCCCTTGAAGTCAAATAATGTCAGTCTTATGACTGTTATTTTTCTCTAAAAATTTTTGGGTCTTCTAGTTCCTTTATCTATCTATATAAACTTTAAAATTTGTTTTTTGACATCTACTATATGTACTAAAATGTTTTCTGGGATTCTTACTGTGATTGCTTTGAATCTATAGATCAGTTTGGGGAGATTTGACGTCTTAACAGTATTGTCTTTCAAACCATGGACATGGTATATCAATCCATTCAGTTAGGACTTATTTCATTTCTTTCTTTTTTCAAAGGTTCATTCATTCATTTACTTGTCCATTCAACAGTTCATTCATTCAGTGTCAGTGTTGTGGCAGACGCTGGAGATAGAGTGGTGACTAAAGCTGATGAGACCTCAGCCTTCCGGGGGGAGAAAAACAGTAAACAATGACAGTGGGACCAGGAGGGACACAAAGGATGGGTACCTCATCCAGTAGGGAGCTGCAGGGGAAATTCAGGAAGGGGGTACCTTGAAGGCCTGCATGAGAAAGAACCATCCAAGCTGGGATCTGAAGGATAAGTAGGAGTTAGCCAGGTTCAGGGGGGAAGCCATTACAGACAGACGAAGTAGGGGTGCCAAGGCTTTCTTCCAACATTCAGCCCCATTATGGGCAATCTGGTTTCATGGGACACCAGCTTTTGGGATGGGGAGAGCCCCCAAGGACTAGTTTTCAGAGAGAAACTCTGAAGCCATGCAGGTGTGGTTGTGCATGAGCTGTTAGGAGAGCATGGTTTCAGTCAAGTCTGGCTGATGTTGGAAGCAGAAAGAAGGGACGTAAGTGTGTATATGTGTGTCCCCATCTGTCTTAGGGAGGGGAACTGGAATTTGACTTTGAAAAAGAAAATTGGGAAAGGCCTGTGAAGCCTTGAAGCCAAGTTAACAAGTTTGGACCTTATCCTGAAGGTTGCATGGTACTGACCTAAAAGGTTAGATCTGTGTTTTAGAAAGAGCAAGCTGGCTGTAGTGTGAGAATGGATTGAACAACTGGCTTAACCCTTGTCTCTTCTAGAATGTAAGCTCCATGGGAGGAGGGACTTGATATATTTTGCTTATTATTGAATCCTCGGCACAGTGACTAGCACATGGTAAAACTTCAATAAATATTGGTTGAATAAATGAACGAATGAAGTCACAGCAAGTGTTCAGACAAGAGATGGTGCGAGGCTGAACTTAGTAGTGACAAGTTTCATGTGATATCAAGAAGATAAGATCAACAGGATTAGGTAATCAAAATATACATAAACTACACAGCACTGGCCTTAGCACAAGGTGAGCAAGCTTAACATCAGTGGTGAAATCTAGGCTGCTTCCCAGGTTTCTAACTTGAGGTTGTAGGAACACCAGCAGTCACTGAGATAGAAGCAGATGTGGAAGTGGGTAAGTGTGGAAGTGTAGGTAATGAATTTAGTTAGAGACATTTAATTTTGAGGAACTGTCATGAGATTATTGGCAGTGATGATCCAGGAAGCACTGTAGACAATCCTTAGGTACTCTGTACTCAGCTTTACCATGAGGCAACCAAGGCCCAAACAACAACAATAACAACAAAATGCAAAGGCCACTGTCATCCTGAAGACTTGGATCTGATTTGGGCATGGAGCAGTGTGGTTCTCAGGAGTGGCTCTTTATTGGGCAACTAGACCAGCTTCTTGCTGATATCTTGAGGAGCTTGAGAATTTTTTTTTTTTTTTTTTTTTTTTGGCTAGAGCTTGGAAAATGGAAAAATGTGGAGTTTGAGTAGTCAATGTCATTGGGAAGAGGTCCACTGAGCAGGCTCACCCTTGGTGCAGGCTCAGCAGACTGAAGTCCTACTTCTTCTAACTCTCAGGACAAAATAAAGAATAGAAGCTTGACACCTAATACTCCTTTTGCTCTTCAAAACATCTGAAGATTTTCAACAACTGCAAATATCTAGACTGGATTCCAGTCTGCTTGTGAGCAAATGATTGAGTTCGGTCTTCTTCCCTCCTAGCCAACTAGCTCCCTCTGGTCACTGTTCTTCCCACTCCCAACAGGTCCTTGGGCACCAAGCTAGAGCCCTTGCCTGCCAGCCCACCTGCCCCACTGCCCACCCACCTGTCCAACTGGCTGTCGAGGCTCTCAAAGTCCCTTAGAGTACTTCATTTCTGGTTGACTTTGGCTGCCTACACCAGAGGAATATCCACAAAAAGGATTCTTTCTGTGGCAATTTACTTGTGATTCTCCTGGTGAAGGGAATGAGTCATACAACAAAGAGGATCTTGTCAACTAGCCAATTCTATTCTTTGTAGTTCCTTAGGCTTTTAGACTGAGACATTTTAAGAATCACCCAGCTGTTTGAGCCCAGGAGTAACAGCCTGTTCCCCTGGGGTTTCTGCAAAGACCACTCTGGACAAGAAATGAAGGAACCTGTCTCAGAAGGAAGATGACCAGGCTGGATAGTGCCATCCTCCTCTCCATGGGAGATAGGTATTTTCTGCCCACAAAGCATGTCACCACTGCTTGCCATTGAGCGGTCAACAACAGAAAGACCTGGCCCTTCCAGGAGCCATCCAGATTGGCTGGGCTTATAGGCACTCTCCTCTGGTCCTGCGCACACAAGGTAAGTGCATCATTTGTGATCGTGATCAAACTGAATCCTACTCTTAAATCAAATGTTGGCCTCAGTTATTAGCTCTTATCTTTGCATTCTTTTAGGAAGATTCCATTGTTTGGCTTTTATCAAAAACACTTATAGGGGAAATTTGATGTGTGACTGGTACCTCCCTGTCTAGCTGGTCATACTGAATTCTGTGAATCCTTGGGCCTGGTGATATCTTAGTTCTTGTTCTCAAGGAACTCATTAAGTTAAATTCACATTGACTGCATTACAGTTTTTAAGGCATTTTGACAGCCACTAAAACACTGCACAACAATCCAGTAAAGGCCACACAAGGCAGGAATTATTATCCCACTTTATTGATGTGGAAGCTGAAGCTCAGGGTTGTGAAACAGCCTTAAACAGTGGTTGGGCTGAGACCTGAACTTAGATTGTTTACTTTCCAGGTCAATACTTCTTTTATTCCCTCACACTAGCAGGTACTTGGCCTATAAGGGATCATGTGAAGCCACTTGGCAACTGACATTCATGAGTCAGGTTGGAGAGGGGTGCAACACAGCTTTGCTGTGTTGCAACTTTGCTCAAATGGTGTGGGATTGGGCTGCTTTGGTTTTTAGCTTTTCAAGAGGTTATGTTCTGTCAAATATCTGTGCCTTCTACAGATCGGCTAATCCACAAGTGTGCTCTCTAGTCTTGGAAATTCATATCAGAGTAGTTTGGTTTTTACTAAGAAGACCTGACTTCTTTTATATCTTAGAATTATAGAATCTCAGAGCTAGAAAGTAACTTAGATCATTAATCCATTTTTTTTTTTCAATCAACAGGCAAGGAAACCAAGGCTCAGAAGGGAGTAACAGTCAAGGTAACACAGCTAGTTAATGGCAGAAACAATCTACAGGGGCCATTTCAGAAGAGCTGTCATGGTAGAGGGAGCAGATTTTTCCCGTGAATCTTGAAAGCTTGGGAGTAGGACCCATGGCAAATTTGGGTAGGCTCTGAGGAAGCTATCCACTCTGTTAATTTTTTACTCTGGGCTTCTTTGGATTAGGGCCATGCAAGGGAGATGGTTACTAAGGAGTCAGAGAAGGCTATAGGATGGGGTTGGGGAACTGTGTCAAGGAATCTCATGGAAGTCATATAAGACTGAGCAAGAAGCCATGGTCCACCACTTAGGAGCTCTATGGCTTTGGACAAGTGACTTAACCAAAAGTTTTTGCCTCTGAGCCCTCCCTTATCTATAAGATGGGTATAATAACCATTCTTGGGAATATCAAATGAGGGAACAACACACATATGAATATATATATATATATATATATATATAGAGAGAGAGAGAGAGAGAGAGAGATACATCTATGTATGTATATCAAAACACACTGATAGATAAAAGTAGATACTTTATAGATAGATGATGGATAGATAGAGAACCCATGGAGAGATATCCCACTACATAAATGGACAGTCCACAAAGTCCATGAGAGCTGGTCCCTCTTGACATTATTACAACCGTACTCCATTTTTCAAATGGCACCAGCAACCAAGAAGCATTAGCATTAGCACTGAAATGCATGTATGTTCTGGGTCTGTATAAAGATGATATCATTAACTGTCAGAGCTGTTACAAGGATTTGGTGAAGAAAACGACACTGATGTATTTGACACATATTTGGATAGAGTAGATCTCCCAGGCTCTGGCACACAGGTGACCTTCAAAAAAAGGTGGAGAGCCAAAAATTTGTGGAATGAAAGAAATCTCTGAGTGCATTAGGCAGTCCTGTCAGTGGCCAATAATGCCCACGTGCTGAGATGAGTTGAACGGTGGTATTATATTGGTATTTATGAAGAGTACCATAATCTTCTTTTTAAAAGATCTTATTTATTTATTTGTCAGAGGGAGAGAGAGCTTAAGCAGGGGGAGCGGCAGGCAGAGGGAGAAGCAAGCTGAGCTGAGGAGCCTGATGCAGGACTCAATTTCAGGACCCTGGGATCATGACCTGAGCCGAAGGCAGATGCTTAACCGACTGAACCACCCAGATGTCCCAAGAGTACCATAATCTTAATAACAATAGCTCTCTGGGGTCACATTTAAGATCCCAGAATGAGTGGGTAATATGGCTAAGAGGGAACAACATTCAAATCAAAGATTCTGTGGTGGTAACTAGTTGAACTCAGCTGGCAATTAAATATGGGCACAGATGTGGTCTGTTTCCATTTTTTTTCCCCATGACCTGGCAACTTACATGACTGAAACTAGGAGCACAGATGCCACTGGAACTAACTGGAATCTTCCAAGGCTCTGGGCCCTGAGGTTGGTAGATGACTACACTGGTAACATGATGGTGGAACAATTAGGAAATTGCAACATTTCAGGGGTGGGAGGAAAGTAGCTGAGGCTTTCAGTGCTATAGACAAAATAGCTTGAGGCTTCAGTGGGGTCACCTGTCTATGGAGGAATCAACCAGATACAGCTAGAGTCACAGGGAAGATGGAGCTGGGGTGTGTTGTGTCCCTCTGTGCCATAAAGAACCCAGTCCAGAGCCTGGCACCAAGAAAGTACTTAGCAAATATTTGGTAAATGAGTCCAGTTGGAGACTCATGGATTATTGAAGACCCCAAAGAACTTTTGTTTATGTAGGTTATAGCTAATGCTCTTTAACAGAAATGGAAATTAAAGCTAAGAAAATTTAAATAATTCTTTGTTCATTTAGAAATAACATTTTTATGAAAAAGAAAACCTGTTGTTTCCCAAAACAAAAGAAACTTTATAAGATTGCCGTTGTTTTATATCTTTGCAAATCTCTTTAACATCTAGATTTTCCTACCTATTTCTTCATTCAATCTGTTGTCATATGATATGTCATGTAGCCTCTTAAAAACTCCACTGTATGCTCATGAGATAAAAACAAATAATGTGGGGTGCCTGGGTGGCTCAGTTGGTTAAGTGACTGCCTTCAGCTCAGGTCATGATCCTGGAGTCCCGGGATAGAGTCCTGCATGGGGCTCCCTGCTCAGCAGGGAGTCTGCTTCTCCCTCTGACCCTCCCCCCTCTCATGCTCTCTCTCATTCTCTCTCTCTCAAATAAATAAATAAAAATTTTCAAAACAAAACAACAAAAAATCCCCCCCAAAACAATGTGTTAGTGTTATTATGAAAATAGTTGATCTAGTAGACCCCCCTTAAAGGCTCTCAGGAACCCCCAGCAATCTGGAGAACCAGAATCTAGAGTATATATCTAACGGGGTAGTGTCTGGATCATAGAGTATGCACGTTTTTAACCTTACTCAATATTTCCAAATTGCAATCCAAAGTGGTCATAACCGTTTCTACAATCGGCAACAGTGTTTGGGACTTCCAGTTTCTCACATCTGAATCAAAATTTGGTGTTATCAGACTTTAAAAATTTTACCAATCTAAGGGATGTTTTAAATTTGCATTTCCCTGATTACTAGTGAGGTTGAACGTATTTTCGTGAGTTAATTAAGGCTCCCTCTTCCATGAATTCCCTGTTTCTATTTTTTGCACATTTTTTAATGTATTTGTTTTTTCAGTATTGATTAATAAGAATTTTTAATATGTCCCTTACATATTCTACGCCTTTGTTAGGAATAAGTGTTCCAAATAGCTCTTCCATGATATTGCCTTACATTATTTTTTCCCAATGACTTTTGATGCTCAGAAATTTTAAATTTTAATGTAATGAAAATTATCAATCTTTTTTTATAAGTTATACTTTTTAAATCTTACTTATTTAATTCTTCCCTGCCCAGAAGTTATAAAAATGATTTTTAAAATTTTCTTCTAAGGATTTTAAAGATTTTATTTTCATACTTACTTCTTTAATCTACCTGAAAATTGACAAAGATTTTTGGCACGATATTGGGTAAAAATGTAGTTTTATCATTTTCCCCAGGTTCTCTATTTTGTTCCATTAAGTCTGAGTTCCCTCACTTCGTTTTTATTCTTCAAAGTATTTTGCTTATTCTTAACGCTTTACCCTTAAAAATTTTATGAAGTACATAATACATACAGAAGAATATATAAATTGTTCATGTACAGTTTAAAAATTATAAAATTAACACCTAACTAGTACCTTGGAAGCCTCTTGTAAACCTCTACCTGATCACATCATTCTTCATTCCCCAAAGACTTCAGGCAAACACTGTCCTTCATGTTAAACATTCACCTGCTTTTTATTATAATTTTACTGTTCATGTATCCCTACTGTATATTGTTTGGTGTTGCCTGTTACATAAATGGAATCATATCACATTTTCTCCACATTTTCTCTTGTGACTTGCTTCTTTCACTTATTATGTTCCTGAGATTCAGCTTTGTAAGATGCATGTAACTATAATTTATTCATTTTTACTGCTGCATAGTATCCCATTGTATGAATATACCACAATGTATCCTACTATTAATAGATACTTGGGTAATTCTTTTTTTTTTTTAAGATTTTATTTATTTATTTGACAGAGACAGAGATAGCGAGAGCAGGAACACAAGCAACAGGAGTGGGAGAGGGAGAGCAGGCTTCCCGCCGAGGAGGGAACCCGATGTGGGACTCGATCCCAGGAACCTGGGATCATGACCTGAGCGGAAGGCAGACGCTTAACGACTGAGCCACCCAGGCGCCCGATACTTGGGTAATTCTTTCAAGTTTTCGCACATTTCAAACAATACTAAAATGACTATATTTTACATGCCTCTAGATGCACTTATAAAAGAGTTTCTCCAAACCAAGGAATATGATTGCTAGGTTATAGTGTAATTGCTAGGTTATAGGGTAAGGACATGCCAATTTCAGCAGGTAATACCCAACATTTCCAAAGTAGTTGTTACATTAGTACTAGTTGTAGATGCAAGTTCCTGTTGTCAACGAATATTCTCTAACTTTTTTGCCTTTGTCAATTTGGTAAGTATGAAATATATCTCATTTTAGTTTTAATTTACATTTTCTTTATTAAAATGATCTTAAGCATATGTTTATAAGTTTATGGACCCTGTACAGTTCATTTCCTTCAAAATGTGTCTTTTGTTCAGTTTTTAAGTTAGGTTATAATTTCTTATTGATTTTTAGAAAAATTTTTATATATTGTAGATATTAATTTTTTATTAGCTTTATGTACTTAAATATTTCATTCCAACACGTGGCTTGTCTTTGTAAATTTCCTTAGGGTTTTTTAATGAAAAGAAGTTCTTAATTTTATTGTAGCTGAGTTCATCATTTTCCTTATTGGTTTTCGCTTGCTTCTCTAATCTGAGGTCATAAAGTTGTACCCTTGTGTGGTCTTCGAAACATCTTAGAGTTTCACATTTACATTTAAGTCCAAGTACAATCTTCAGTACAAGTACAAGTCATTTTCATATGGTGCAAAATAGGGATTTCTTTCTTTTCTTCTTTTTTAGATAAACTATTCTCCCAGAATCGTTTGTATTATATAGTCCATCCTTTTCAATAATCTGTAATTACTTCTCTGTCATCAATCAAGATACTGTGTATGTGTGCATTTATTTCTGGACTCCATTCTATTCCAATAAACTGTTTGTCTACCCTTGCACTAAAACTACATGGTCTTAATTACTGTAGTTTTTCCCTTGAATTATTTTTATTAGGAAGATGTGAAAGAAACATAAAATTATTTTAGGCATCAGTGTAACATCAGGTTGCAAATTTCTTATCATACAATTCCTTAATTATTCCTTAATTATTATCAGAGGCGAATCATAAGCACACAGCATTTATAGCACATTATTTCTGTTGATTACTATAAATCTTGGTATCTGGCAGTTTATCCTCCTATCTGGATCATTCGTTTGGAATGTCTTGGCTACTTTTGGCCCTTTGTTTTTTCGCATAAGTTTTGGAATTAGCTTGTTGTATTCTACAAAAGAACCTTGGGAAATTTATTGGAATTGCATTTAACATATAAATACATTTAGGAATGAATTTATATTTTTATTGAAGTATAGTTGACACACAATGTTACATTAATTTCAGGTGTACAACATAATGATTTGACAAATTTATACATTATGCTGTACTCACCACAAGTATAGCTACCATTCAACTTTATTACTTTATTACTGCCAGCTGGAAGGATAGAATTGCCATCTAATGAGAAAGGGAAAGTCATCAGGGGCAGGTTGGAGAAAAAGATCAATAATTTAGTTTTAGACGTGTTGAGCTTGAGATATCTTATGTTCACACAAAGCCCTGGGTGTGAATGTAAAAATTTTATTCATAACCTTCAAAACTGGAAACAACTCAAATAGCCTTCAACAGATGAAAGGATAAATACATTGTGGTACATCTGTACAAGGGAGTACTATATAGAAATAAAAAGGAATAAACTACTGATGTACACAACCACATTGACGAATCTTAAATGCATTATGCTAAGTGAAAGAAGCCAGACTCAAATGGCTACGTACTATATGATTCCATTTATATAACATTCTGCAAGAAGCAAAACTAAAGGAACAGAAAAATAGTTGTCAAGAAATGGAGATGTCAGAAAGGATTGACTATGGAGGGGCACAAGAGAATTTTTAGGGGTATTGGAAATTTTTTATATGTTGATTGTAGTGATAGTTACACAACTCTATGTGTTTGTCAAATCTCGTAGAACTATACGCTAAAAAGGGTGAATTGTACTGTATATAAATTGTACTTCAATAAATTTGAGTTAAAATATTACATAGCCCATTCTTCAGGTTGCTGGGTTAGACCATATATTATTTGAATTAAAATAAGTGAATCAATGAACATGAAGCAGTGCTTGTAGTAGGGAAGAGCAATTACCTTTTGTGAATGAAGTTTCTGCTCCTAAGTCTGTCATAAAGTACCCTTTATTTTGATTGCAAGTGCTAGTACCTGAAGTGGTAACCAATCTTGGCCACTACTGTCAAATGCACATGTATGATCATCATAGACTCTGATTATCTTAGTGAGGAAAGAACATGCAGCTTAAAGCAGTCACACAAACATTTGGCCGTATAGGTGGGATGAATGTTTCTTTGGTCTGTTCCTTCTTTTTTTTTTTTTTGGTTCAAGAAACCCACTTTATTTTTTTAAATTTTATTTTATTATGTTATGTTAGTCACCATACATTACATCATTAGTTTTTGATGTAGTGTTCCATGATTCATTGTTTGCGTATAACACCCAGGGCTCCATGCAGAACGTGCCCGCCTTAATACCCTTCACCATGCTCACCCATCCCCCCACCCCCCTCCCCTCTAGAACCCTCAGTTTGTTTCTTAGAGTCCATAGTTGCTTTGGGGTTTGTAGCTGTGCTCCACATGTATTAAAGGGCAGCTTTGAGCTGTGCCCCACTGGGAAATGGAAAATGGAAATTTCTGGAAGGATTTTTAAAATTTTGCCTATTGTACAAATTTACCTGAACAGTTCTTAATTTTTCTAAATAGTTTGCTCCAGTTTGCATCTGTAGATTTTTGTAGAGAATTACAGCTCCCAGCCTTAGACTTCCAGATTCTATCTTCGCACATTCTGTCAATGTTATTTTAGAGGCTTGCAGCTTGTGGACTCCATCAGAACTGTTATGGGGCCCATCAAAAAGAAACAGGCTGCCTTGGCCTCTGCTTTTCTGCTCTGTCTTGATTTTGCAAAGTTCCAAGCAAACACAAGAATTACGGTACTTTGTCAGACACAGAGGAAGGCTTTACATCTATCCTAGGTCTTCGGAGCTCCCAGTTCTCGTTATTAGCTTTGATAGAAACTTCCAGAGGGACCTAGCCAGACAGTAGTCCACAAGCCATTGCCATTAGATGGATTACAGTTACAAAAATTAGCCTTGGACTGTGAGCTGCCTGTAGCTTATCTTAATGCCATGAGAGCATTGAAATGAGTGTCTCTAATTAGCCAGCCATATGGTTTTGCTGCATACATGGGCCCTACCAAACACAGTCAATCAAAGTTTATGGGTTTGTTTCCATTCCATCCCCAGTCTCATCTGCCCTTTCCCACCTCTGTGCCATTGTTGCTTTTCTTTCCACCTGGAATACTCTCTTGCTCCTAGCCCCCCAGGTATGCCTGTTGAAATTCTCCCATTCTTCAAGGCCAAGTTCCCATCCCCTCTCCTCTCAGAGGCCCTCCTGAAACTCTGCCCTGGAACACTTCTTCCCTCCACTGACCCTCCTGAGTGATGCATTCGTCCCTGTCTTAATACTCCTTCTAGACCGCAAGTGATGGGAAGATAGACAGGGTTCATTTATCCCTGTACCTGTCCACCCCTTCCCTCCTCCACCCCCTACTCCACATCTCATCTCTGCATCTACCATAGTTCCTCGCTCAGAATGGGCAATCAGAAAATGTTTGCTGATGTGGAAAACCAGAAGTCAGAATGAGCAAATGATTGAAATTCTGCTATCTGTATTAGCGCATGGGAAATCAGACAAATTTTGAGTATATGCCACATGACGTCCAAATATCTAATACTGTCTTTAAGTGTTTTGAATTTCAGTATATAAAGCTTGGTTATAATTAAGACTTCAAAACTCTGTAGATTTCTTCTACCTTCACATAGAAATTAAAAAATAATACTTCAACAAACAAAAGTGAATGTCTGCTTGAATTTAAGAAACTTGTGGATTCTGATTGTTTAAAACAAACTTCAAAGCAGAAGTTAACTGAGCAGTATTTAATTCAAAGAGTTCATCTGATTATAGGCGAGACATACTATCCCCTGCGTGAATGGCAGCAAAAGGCTGCATTGTCAATTAGAGAAAGGAACACAAATCTGGAAGTCAAATTCATACCTTATCTGATTTGAAACCTGAATTATTTACTGTTGAGATTTATATGAGATTAGATTTCTCTGCTTAAACACTAAATCAAGCTTAACAGGAAGAGATATTGCAAATAAACAATGTTCTCTCAAATGGTGTTTTTAATACTTTCATTAGAAAGGAAATCTAGCAAAAAAATAAAAATAAAAAAAGAAATCTAGCTGAGCATTTTATTGCAGACATTGATGGCTCTATAAATTTTGATGAGCCATGCTCCAGAATTCATGCACCCTTAATAAGAGAAGGTGCTTCTCGCCAACTTATAGGTGCAGCAGGAAGGTCTGGGTTCCAGTCTTATCTCTGCTACTGACTTGGGCAAGTCTTTTCTCCTCTCTGGGCCTTGTTTTCCACATCTAGAGAGAATTGAATTATGGTTTTTTTTTTCTTTCAATGAACCCTGGGCAATGAAATAAAGAGAGTTAAGTTGCAGTTCTTTCACTGTTTTATGTTACTGTTCATTATTTAGTTTATTTGCAACCACACCCTATAGTTTTTAAGAATGCTAACAATTTAAGAGACTGACATGGTGTCAATTTTTTTAAAAACGTCTCTGGCGTTTCATCTCTCTGGATGCATTAACCTTATCATCATTGTGATGAGTCAATGTTAAAGTCAAACAAGAAAATGTCAAACTTCTGTCAGTTTCCTCACTTGCATTTGTTACTATGGAGAAACATCATTGAAAGAGTTGTATTAAAGCAACATCTCTTAGCTCAACTTCCTCAATCTATATTTGCACCTAGAATTTGCTGTTTAATGCATGCCTCTAACATCTGTGTATTACCCCAGTCATGGATGCCTACAGAGGCCTATTTGTGGGCCTTGTCATAACATATGACTCTTTCATGTAAGTCTCTCACCTTTCAGGACCCGCCAAGAGTGGCCTGGTCACTGGGATAAGGAACAAGATCCTGGTTTGGGTCCATAAACAAGTCATCCAGCTGCCAAAGGAAATTACCTATTTTGTATCCAGATGTTTTGAGTTCATGTACGGGGCCTTATTAAAGTGGAGTTTGTTCAACTGGAAGGGCCAATTTTGTTGCTATGTCTTGATGGGATATCCAGAGACAGTTTCCTTTTGAGGGATTGAGGGTGTTGAGCCAGCTAGCTTGATGTCCAAGGTCCCATCCAGCTGGGAATCTCAGTATATATGGCATATGGAAACAGAAATCTCATGTCTGATGAGTTAGCCTTGCTGTTCAAAGACATACTTCTCCATCACTCTTCCTAAGCATTTACATTATTACATTTACAGAATTTTAGTAGCATTCCCACCTGCTTCAAGAAGAGAGGTGGAGGTGAGATGATTTTTTTAACCTGGTTACTGCTCTGCAAAGTATTCAAGTTTAGACTGACAGTAGTAGAAATTTTGACTGCGAAAATAAGCAATGAAATTTCCTTATTTCCCAGACTTATATTGACTTCGGTGATGATGAATATTTACTTTGGAGTTACATTTTGCAGTTTGGACTTTTAGCTGAGATTCTTCCTACTATCTTTTTTTTTTTTTTTAATCAATGCTGTTCTTTGAAGAAGTATAAGAGCATTATATAATAATGATAGAGAAAATAAAGGAATATTTTCCACTTTCTCCATTTTAAAAGAGATTTTCATGATAAGGAAAGTTAGTGTCTGATAGAGACACACACACTCAGAAAGCTGACAGTTCATTTGCACTAGCCACTTCAGAAATCAGTGATAGCTATTTTTGTCAGTACAGTTGAAATTGTGTAGTGAAATATTGGTCTTATTGTTCTTTTATGAAATTATTCATAATTATTATGAATCATTATGAATAATTATTCTTTTTATGAAATAAAAAACAAAATGTTATCTACTTATATGTCAGAACCTCACTCAAGCTTTATTCTGTATTGAACTTTATAACCTACTTTAAAAATTAAATTACTTCCATTGCATGATGACAGATGGTAGCTACGCTTGTGGTGAGCAGAGCATAATGTATTGTCAAATCATTATGCCGGACACCTGAAACTAATGTAACAGTGTGTGTTAACTACACTTCAATAATAATAATAATAAAAAAACATTAAATTAATTTTCTTCTCTAAGTCTTGGTATGGTCTGAAGCCCAAATCATCTTAACTTTTTTTGAGTTGAAAAACATGAATACAAAGTGATATCACTATTTGTGCTATTACTTTTTTCATTGAATTAAACAAATACTCGTACCATTAGCAAGGTACCAGGTACCTTGTGTGTTTTCAGTGGTCTGCCACTATATCAGCCTTAGAAAGCAGGCAGGCTCTATGAACCCCAGGTGTAATGAGCAAAGGGTAAGATTCTGGAAAGTGGAACACACTTACCAAATGGCAAGTCTCAAAGAAACACCCCAAGAGCACTTGTACAATACACTTTCAGAGAGCCTACCCACTGAAGAGCTGACCTTATAAATAGATGAACATACACGTGGTTTTACTCTTTAAGGAATGCCAGCTCCGTTTGTGTCTCCCCTGTTCACTGCTGTGTTCTTTAGTGCCTAGAGCTGTGCCTGGCACTTAGTAGATGCACAATAAATATTTCTTGGCACCGGACTTGGAATGAAGAGGTTACGTAGGTCACTGTTCAAGAGCTGCTGTCGGGGCGCCTGAGTGGCTCAGTTGGTTGGGCGACTGCCTTCGGCTCAGGTCATGATCCTGGAGTCCCTGGATCGAGTCCCGCATCGGGCTCCCTGCTCGGCGGGGAGTCTGCTTCTCCCTCTGACCCTCCCTACCCTCCCCCCTCTCATGCTCTCTCTCTCTCAGTCTCTCTCTCTCAAATAAATAAATAAAATCTTTAAAAAAAAAAAAAGAGCTGCTGTAACTCCTTGATGTTCATCACTTTGATTTCTACCTCTCTCAGTCCTTGGCATTTGAGTATCTCCATCAGCTGATCTTCCCAGCCTTTTTATTTTATTTTATTTTTTAAAGGTTTTATTTATTTATTTGAGAGAGAGAATGAGATAGAGAGAGAGAGCATGAGACGGGGGAGGGTCAGAGGGAGAAGCAGACTCCCCGCCGAGCAGGGAGCCCGATGCGGGACTCGATCCTGGGACTCCAGGATCATGACCTGAGCCGAAGGCAGTCGCCCAACCAACTGAGCCACGCAGGCGCCCTCCCAGCCTTTTTAAAGACTCAGAAACTCTCTGGTTTGGATTACCCTGGAGGTTATCTACAACAACCTTCTATGTGATAGCTGAATTTTCTCTCCAGCATATGCTGACAAACATTCAGGCAGCCTCTATTGATGAAGTGGCTGGGCTTTGTGGTCAGACAGACCTTCGGGTGGATCATGGACAGGTTTTTTTCACCTGTCTGAGCATCAGTAAAAGAAGGATAACAGCAGCTCAATGAGCACAATGAACACAATGAAGACAACTCGGTGAAGAGACGGGGCCTCAGTGACAGTGCTGAATTCTTCTGTTCTGCCTGAAGAACAGTCTTCCTCTCCTCCCAGTTGAAGACACTGGTTCCCCAATACTGTGACCCGATCTGCTACTCAGGAAGACTGAAGCAACTTCAGGTCAGGATCTCAGTTTGTGCAGCCGCTAATTGGTTTGGCTGCTGGTCTTGCCCTCACCTTTCAGGACCTGCCTTTATTGGCATAACTTGCCTGGCATTTCAGCACCTTTCTTTCAGGACCTCCCTTGCTCTGGTCTGACCCTGACCCTGTTCTGAAGCTAAGTAGCTCCCTCCCACCCTAAAGCCCTCACACTAATTTCCCACTGGCCTGTGTCTGCCTCTCATGCTGGCCTTCAGATGTCAGGGGCAAAATGCCTCATCAGCTCCCCTAGATAACACACAGATTCCTTAGCTGGATGTAGCAACTCTCTGCTGCCACCCACCTCTCATTCTAAAGCAGTCATCCCTTGAGTAGGGATGGTCAGAGTGAAGTTCCTCATTTCCTTCCCTTATTCCAATACCCTTGTCTCCCTTTTGCACTGTTGTTGCAACCTTTCTCAGGAGAACTAAGTTTAGGCAGTGTTTTCATGTCTTCAAAGGATAAAAGGGAAGCTTTCTATGGTGAAATTGACCTTTTATAAAGTGATGAGAATTTTTTTCTCCCAAGCCGAGAAAGGTCTGATTTCTCTTTTATTTGATCTAAACTTCAGTATGCAATCACACATGTAATAAAGACATACTGTGTCAGCCACAGTAAAGGATACTAAATTAAGCAAGGCACAGGCTCCATCCTGGAAAACCTTGTGTCTGGTTGGGGAGAAGGGTGAGCACATGGAAACATACTCTGTCATTTGGGGAGTCAGGGAAGGAGATTCAAGGGAGTGAGGGATAACTTCTACAAGTAGGGTTCAGGAAAACCATCACCCTTCCACCAGTGAAATGTGGCCCAAACTGTACCTTAGAATCTGCTTGACAGCTTTAGAAAAACTGCAGTCTTCCTGCATCAGACTTTCCACAGGGCCACTATTAAACAGGTGCAGAGCTGGGCACTTCTTTAAAGTGGGGCAGCAAGCTTCCTTCCTCTCCAAAGAAACGGTATGCTTTGAGAGTTATCATTTCTGAAGTGCATCCTATACAAGCAAAACTTGGTTTTCTCCCGTTCTTTTCAAGATAGGACTTGGAACGTCAAAATGAATTGGGCTGATTTTTTAGAAAAATCAGAACGTCTAATTATCTAATGCCTCCACATGCCATTGGAATCTGGGAAACAGAAGCAGTTCTTAGGGAAGGGGTGCATATGCTCTGCATACGTGTGAGAGAGGGAAAGGCATTCCAGTGGGCAGGATCAATATATGTGTGGGGGGAATTGGAAACATGAGGACATATTGCAATGATAATGGCAATGAGCTCAGACTCAGACCTAGACTCAAATCTAGGGTCTTCTTATTACTGTGTAATCTTGGCCCAGTCTCTTAAGTTCTCTGAGCCTCAGTTTCTTTTCTTCGAAGCGAGGGAAGAAAAATAATAGCCCTTTCTTATGGGCGAAGGTATGGAGTCATATATGTTGAGTGCCTGATACAGTGCTGAGCATGTAGCTAGTGCTCAGTCAGTGGTGCCTTGAATAAGCAAGGACAAGGTAGGCTAAAGGACCAAGAAGAAACAGCCACGGTGGAAAGGAAGATTTAACCCAAGTTCTCTCTGAACATTTTGAGCTTCAGAATAGCTCACAAAGCTGAAGGCAGGAATCCACACCTTTGAAGTATAAAATTCGGTACTGATAATATATTCATAGTTTTGAGATCATCATCACAATCCATTTTAGGATGTTTTCATCAACCCAAAATGAAACCCATGCCCATTGATGGGCATTTTGGTTGTTCCTATTTTTGGCTATTATGAATAACGCTGCTATGAACATTCATGTACAACTTTTGTGCAGTCATTTTGATTATATACCTACGAGTGGACTTGCTGGATCATGTGGTAACTCAATGTTTAACTTTTTGAAGAACTTCCAAACTTTTTCAAAGAGAAACAACTTTTTATGTTCCCACCCCCAATGTATGAAGGTTGCAATTCTCCACATCCTCATCAACATTTGTTATTGCCAGTTTTTTTTTTTTATTATAACCATCCTAGTGGGTATGAAGAGGGTAAATGGGATTCTAATTCCTGTCCTTTTGTGAGAATTATAAATCAATCATTATAAGGAAGAGCTTAAGAAACTGTAAAGTGCACATCAAGTGTGAAGTATTAGTAAGAAATAATTCTGGCTTCATAGCCTGGGTTTATCATGAATACTGGGTCTTGTGAGTAGTAGGGAACTAAGGCAGGATTTAGAGGAAGGAAGTATTTTTTTAAGATGTTATTTATTTATTTGAGAGAAAGAGATCATGAGCAGAGGGAAAGGGTAGAGGGATAAGCAGACTCCCCGCTGAGCAGGGAGCCCAGTGCAGGACTCGATCCCCCAGGACCCCCGAGATCATGACCTGAGCTGAAGGCAGATGCTTAGCCTACCGAGCCGCCCAGGTGCCCCAAGGAAGGAAGTATTTTTAGAAAGATGCATCTAGCACTAGTGAAAAATGACTATAGCTATTTCAAAAGTCAAATTTCTCTGTTTCAGATATTTGTGTATGTCAGGGTAATTGGTGAGATTCTCAAAATTATGACACACTAAAACAAAAGCAGCTTCATTTTCCCAGTGTTATTATGAAGTGAGTGCTAGTTAAAATGATGCCTCAAAACTTGACCCTTCATTGAATGTTCTGCACTAGGTGCTGCCAAGTGAGTCATTGGCATATGAGAAGTCATTGGCATATGAGAAGTCATAAAAGGAGTGAAGAGCATCAGTCTAGGTCCAAAGCTAGTACCCTTGTCATTTTATCTGTTTTTCCTTATCATCACTATTAGCTTGGCCCGTATGACAAATCCCATGGTAGATCCACAGCCCTAAGGCTAAGGCCCAGCTCAGAAGGAGTCATCTATTTTGATTAAAGATGATCATTTATTATTATTATATTCATTATATTATTAATAGTTTTTTGAGGTGTAATTGACATAGAGTAAACTGCACGTTTAAAGTTCCAATTTGATAATTTTTGACGCATGTGTATATCCAGGAAACCATGATCAAAATAAAGATAGTGAATCTACCCATCACTCCCAAACCTTCCTTGCACCCTCATTGCTACCTCTCTTCACTCCCAGGGACCAGGTAACCACTACCTGCTATCTGTCACTATAGGTTACTTTATATTTTCTAGAGTATTATGTAAATGCAATCATTCAACACGTACAATTTTTGGTCTGACTTCTTTCACTCAGCATAATCATTTTGAGATTCAGTAGTTTATTCTTCTTATTGCTCAGTAGTAGTGTGTGCTAATTGTATGACTATGCTGTAGTTTGTTTATTCATACATGTGTTGATGGGCATCTGCACATAAAGCTGCTATGAACATTTGTGTACAAGTCCTTGTGTGACCGTGTGCTTTCATTTCTCTTCAATAAATACCTAGGAGTGAAATGGTGAAGTCATATTTTAGATGTATGTTTTTAACTTTCCACACCCTTGCCAGCACATGGTGTGGTCAGTCTTTCTGATTTTAGCCCTTTTAATAACTATGTATATATGTGTTACTTTGGTTTTAATTTGCATTTCCCCAGTGACCAGTGATCCTGAGCATCTTTTTATGGGCTTATTAACCATTCATGTATCTTCTTTGGTGAAGTGTCTGTTCAAATCTTTTGCCCAGTTTAAAAAACTGTGTTCTTTGTTTTCTTGTTACTGAATTTTGAGGATTCTTCATATATTTGGATACAAATTCTTTATCATATATATGCTTTGCAAATGTTCTTTCCCTGCCTGCTGCTTGTCTTATAATTTCCTTAACAGTGCCTTCCAAAGAGTAGAATTTTTTATTTAACTTTGGTAAAGCCCAATTTATCAATTAGTTCTTGTATGGTTTGTACTTTGGTGTCATATCTAAAAAACCTCCGCCTAACCTAAGGTCATAACTGTTTTCTCCTAAAGCTTATATAGAAGTTGTATAGTTTTAGGTTTTATATTTACATCTATAATCCACTTTGAGTTAATGTTTGCATGTGATGGGAGGTATGGATGAACAGAGTTCTTTGTTGCTAAAACTATACTTGCTCCAATGAATTACACTTTTGTCAAAAATCAGTTGTCTATATAGTGTGGGTTTATTTCTGGATTCTCTATTATGTTCCATTGATCTATTTATCTATCTTCATGCCAAAACCACATTACTTTGATTATTGTAGCTTTATAATAAGTCAAAACCAGCACTGTTTGTCCTGCAACTTTGTTCTTTCCTAAAGTTATTTTGGTCTTTTGTATTTTCATTTGAATTTTTAAATCATATTGCCAATTTCTACAAAAAAACTAATGGCATATTGATTGGGCTTGTACTAAACCTGTAGACCAATTTGGGAAGATTGGCATCTTAACAATAATTGAATTTTATAGTTTTCAGTGCATAGGTCCTTCATCTATTTAGTTAAATTTTTCTCTCAGTGTATCTTATTTTTAGATGCTATTGTAAATTTTTTATTTCAATGTCCAATTGACCATTGATGCTATATGGAAATAAAATTGATTGAATTTGTATATTGACCTTGTAATCTGAAACATTGCTAAACTCATTTATTAGTTTTAGTAGCATGTCATCTGTGAATAAAGGCAATTTTACTTTTTCCTTTCCAATCTGGATGCCTTCTATTTTTTTTCTTGCCTAACTGCCTTATTGAATAGAAGTGGTAAGAATACCTTGTTTTTGATCTTAAGCAAAAACTAGTCAGTCTTTACTCATTAAGTATGATGTTAACTGTGGTGTTTTTGTACATTGCTTTTATTGGGTTGAGGAACTTTCCTTCTATTCCTAGTTTGTTGAGGTATTATTATTGTTATCATTATTATTATTGAGGAAAGGATGTTGGACTTTGTCGAATGCTCTTTTTGTTTCTATTGAGATGATCATGTGTTTTTTTCCCTTTAACCAATTAATATGCGGTATTACATTGATTGATTTTTGGATGTTAAGCCAGTGTTGCATTTTTGGGATAAACTGCACTTGTTCATGTGGTATAATCCTTTTTATAAGTTGCTGGACTTGTTTAGCTAGTATTTTGTTGAAGATTTCTGTGCCTATATTCACAAGGGCTATTGGTCTATAGTTTTCTTTTCATATGATGTCTTTGGCTTTGATTTCAGGGTAATATTGGCCTGAGAGAATGAGTTTGGAAATGTTCCCTCTAATATTTTTTAGAAGAGTTTGTGAAATTCTTCTTTAAACATCTGGTTAGGGGCGCCTGGGTGGCTCAGTTGGTTAAGCAACTGCCTTCAGCTCAGGTCATGATCCTGGAGTCCCGGGATTGAGTCCCGCATCGGGCTCCCTGCTCAGCGGGGAGTCTGCTTCTCCCTCTGACCCTCCCCACTCTCATGTACTCTCTCTCATTCTCTCTCTCTCAAATAAATAAATAAATCTTTAAAAAAAAAAGTTATAAACATCTGGTTAAATTCACCAGTGAAGCCATATGGGTCTCAAATTTTCTCTCTGGGATATCTTTTAACTACAAGTTCAATTTTATTAATGTATAAAGGGCTATTTGGGTTATGTATTCTCCCTTTTTTTCTTCTTCTCCTCCTCTTTCTTTCTTTTTTTTTTTTTTTTTAAAGATTTTTTGTTTTTATTTGACAGAGAGAGACACAGTGAGAGAGGGAACACAAGCAGGGGGAATAGGAGAGGGAGAAGCAGGCTTCCCGGTGAGCAGGGAGCCCGATGCGGGGCTTGATCCCAGGACCCTGGGATCATGACCTGAGCTGAAGGCAGACACTTAACGACTGAGCCACCCAGGAGCCCTTCTTCTCCTCTTTCTAAATCTCCTTCCATCCTCCTCCTTCTTTTACTTACTATTACTGGCTTATTATAAAGGATACAGCTCAGAAAGAACCAAAAGGAGAGATGCAATAGGGCAAAATATGGAGGAAGGGACACAGAGCCTCCATGCCCTTTCAAAACGTGTCACCCTCCCAGAACCTTGATGTGTTGGCCAACCTGGAAGGTCTTCAAACAGCTTAGTTTAGGGGTTTTTGTGGGGGCTCCACTACATAGACATGATTGCTTAAATCATTGGTCATTGGTGATTTACTCAATCTTCAGCCAGTCATTCCTTCCCAAAACTTGGGGGTGGGACTAAAAGTTCCAATCCTCTAATCACATAGTTGGTTCCTCAGGCAACTAGCCTCCTTCCTGAAGCTATCTTGGAGCCCATCTAGAGTCACCTAATAAGCATAAAGTTAGGTGTAGTTGAAATGTGTTTTTTCTTAAGTGAGCTTTGGTAGTTTGTGTCTTTCAGAAAATTTATCCATTTTATGCAAGTTGTCACATTTATCCACATAAATTGTTCCTACTATTTTCTTATCATCTTAATATCTGTAGAATCTATTGTGATGTCACCTTTCTCATTCCTGATATTGGTTATTTGTGTCTTTTCTTTTGTTCTTATTTGTCTGACTAAAGGTTTATCAGTTTTATCATCCTTCTCAAAGAATCTCCTTTTGGTTTCATTGGTTTTCTCTATTGTTTTTCTTTTCTCTACTGCATTGATATTGTTTTAGTCTTTATTATTTTCTTTCATCTACTTTCTTTGGGTTTAAGCTGCTTTTCTTTTTGTAGATTCTTAAGAAAGAAGCTGAGGTCATTGATTTGAGGCATTTCTTCTTTTCAAATATAGGCATTTAGTAATATAAATTTCCCTATAAGTACCACTTCGGCAGCATCACATAAATTCTGTTATGTTGTGTTTTCATTTTAATTCTGTCTAAAATATATTCTAATTTCCCTTTGATTTCTTCTTTGTCCCATGAGTTACTTATAGGTGTATTATTTACTTTCTAGACATATTTCTCTTATTGATTTTAAATTTAATTCCACTGTGGCCAGAGAATAAACTTCACATCAAATGAATTCTTCTAAATTTATTGGGACTTGCTTTCTGACCACAATATTATATCTTTGTAGGTAAATGTCCCATGTGCACTTGAATGTGAATTCTGATGTTATTTAAATTATTCTGTAAATGTCATTAGGTTAATTTAATTGACAATGTGGTTCAAATTTTCTATATCTTTACTGATTTTCTATCTACTTGTTTTCTCACTTATTGAGTGAGGGGTATTGAAATCTCTGATTATGATTGTGGACTTGTCTGTTTCTCCTTGCAGTTCTATCAGTTTTTGTTTCATGTAAGTTGAAGATCTTCTATTAGTAGCAAAATGTTAAGGATATTTTGTTCTCTTGATTAATTGACAACTTTATTATTATTTAATGACTTCTTAGCTTTGATAATATTTTTTCCTCTGAAATCTCTTTTGTCTGATATTAATAGAGCCACTCTGGCCTATAGTTAACTCCATCACCTCTTTCCTACAGGGACAAAACCCAAATGAGAGACTGTCTACCTGAGGAGGTAAATGAACTGAAAATGATCACAAAGTTTCTCCACCTAGAAGCCGGAAGCTTGTTACGGCTGTTCATAAGAAAAGAATTCCACCAGTACTCCTCCAGGAAGGTAAGGTCTATTTCTCCAGAAGGCTGCAGAAGGAAAGGAGTTAGGATGCTAAGAGTGCCAGCAGTAAAATAAAAGTATCTTGTGGGTGAAGATACATGTTGAGACGAGCTTTTTACATAAGGCACACATGCCTCTGGTTAAGTCAAGACCGATTCTGGGTGTACTCATCAGTTTTAGTTTGTAGTTTTTTGCATGCAAACACCCATTACAACTTGCAGCATCTATGTATCTGCCTCATCCCCCCTACACTATTAAAACCTAAGCCTGGGTCGTACACCTACTGAGATAAGCAAGACCCCCAGATTTGAAACAAGACTAGGATACCCATGGGGCGCCTGGGTGGCTCAGTTGGTTAAGTGTCCAACTCTTGATTTTGGCTCAGGTCATGATCTCAGTGTTATGAGATGGAGCCCCCTGTCAGGCTTCGCACTGGGCATGGAGCCTACTTGAGATATTCTCTCTCCCTCTCCTTCTGCCCCTCCCCCACTCTCTCTTGCTTGTTCTCTCAAAAAAATAAATTTTTAGAAAAGAAACAAGACTGAGATAGCCAACAGAGCAAGTTTATTCAGTGAAGTCTTGATAGCCTGAAGGTAATGATTACAGATTGGAAAACAGAAAACTGAGGAGAGCTATGTGGTCACTGGTAAAAGGAGGTGGGGATAAAAAAGATCCCTGGTACTGGCAAGAACTGAATGATCTTCAAGGTGTGTAGGAGGGAAATGAGATGATTCACATCTCTGCATAGACTTAAATATGGCCACATTATCATGGATGGATTGAAGGTAAGATATTAAAAAAAAAACCAAAACAACTTGGCATCAATGAAGGGTGGGAGAGAACAGAATGTATGACTGAATAGGGTGGCTGTGGGGAAGTTTGGAGGAGACACCCTCCTTGCCATGTGACCCACCAAAATTGACATACAGAGATGAGGAGGGTGACAGGTCAGTGTGGAAGACTCTTAAGGGGTGCTACGAAAATTCCCCCTTTCTCCCACTGCAGCATCTTGGCCTTTCCAGCATCTCTCGTCCCCTGAAGTTTTGTCAGCATGGTCTTTTGTGAAGTCTAAGCATCTCAGGACTACCATTGGCTGGAGGGAGCTTTGTAGACCAAACAAAGCTGAAGGGTGTGCCCCCTCATTATCCTGGGGAGCATGTATAAGCAGGTCAGGAGGCCTGGTAGGCCACTGGGAATTTTGGCATGGGAAGGGTAACCTGTAAACCACAAGCTTCTAGTAGAGTTATAGAAAAACCGACTTCAAGCACCACAGGGAGGAAAAAGAAGACCGCTTGTCAACCCCGGTTCAGAGGCAGTGGCAAGGTGAGATGACTCCACCCATGCTCTTCGTCATCTCCTTTGATTCCTTGCCCCATAGACTCCTTCCCTGTCCTTGCCTGGTTCACATATCCTCCTCAGCCTCTCCCTTCTCCTGAAGCCCCTGCTCCCTTCCACCTTCCATCTTCTTCCCCCTAAATCAGTGCCCATCTGTGCTCACCCTATTGTCTTTGCAGGTAGCCAAGACAACTATGAAAGCTAAAAGACACTTTCAAGAGAGTTTGAGAGAAGAAACCTCTCCCAGAGCACCCATTCCTTTAATTAAGTCTAAAAAAAACTAAAGGACCAATACTATTCGGCCATTATCACCGGCTGAATGAGAACCTGAATCAAAATCAGCCAGAGCAGGACCAAGAGAGTGTAGAGAAACCCACCACTTTAAATGATGACCAGGACAGCCAGAACTTAAGAGTGGGGCCAGAGACCTCAAATCTCTGTGAATTCTCCGAAGTCTAGTCACTAAGAAATGGCCAACTACTTAGAACCAAACCATGCACAAATAGGATACATGCATGATGATGAATAAAACAAAAATTTGTGTGAAAATTTGCGTGTGTGTCTCTGTGTGTTCTCTGATGGTAGGGAAGGACAAATGGAAGAGGCAAGTGTGTGAGAAAGGAGAGAGGTGGGGTTGTACAGAGTCGGGGGTTAGACTAGAAAGTCCACAATTAGACATTGGGAGTAAGGACTAGATAAGGTCTGAGCACTAAAGACAAATTTCATAACACTATCTCATAGGCAAGGAGAAAAAGGGTCTGGTGTTTCTGCATGTGTATGCAGGCAGTTGGGGGGCAGCAACATAAGGATGTAGGTTGCAGGAACCTATATTGGGTGAAGTGTGTGGGATGACACTGCCATCACCCCCAAAAGGCAGACAAATACATAAAATACATTACTTCTAGGCTACCTACCTCATAGTGTTGTTTGTTGCATCCTGCCCTGTGCTGTGAGAAACTAAGACCCCCCCCTCAAAGGACCAAAAATCTCACCCTACTAAAAGTCAATGACAACACCCTCAAGGATTGATTAGGCTACGTTCTTGTTAAGAAAACTTGGAATGATACCGTTGGCTAATAAAGGTGAGGGAGGGCAGTGGGAGTGGTTCACCCATAGTGCGGGCAATAAAGGGGAGCATTGTTTGCGGACAATTTTTCATTAAACTTTTTATTTTGAGATAACTGTAGATCAACATGCAGTTGTAAGAAATAATACAAATAGGGGCGCCTGGGTGGCATAGTTGGTTAAGGCCTGACTCTTGGTTTCGGCTCAGGTTGTGACCTCGCAGTTGTGGGATCAAGCCCTGCATTGGCTCTGAGCTCAGTGTGGAGTCTGCTTCAGATTCTTTCTCCCTCTCTCTCCCCCGTCTGCCCCTCCCTGCTCATGCTTGCTCTCTCTCTAAAATGAATAAATAAATTGGGTATACTTTACCCAATTTCCCACAATGGTAACATCTTCCTTTCAAAACTATAATACAATGCCGCAACCAGGATATTGACATTGAGACAGTCAAGATGCACAACATTTCTATCACCAAATGAAACCTCATTTTACCCTTTTATAGAAATATCCACTTCCTTCTTGTTATAGACTGAATGTATCCCCTTAAAATTCATATATTGAAGTCTTAATCCCTAATGTGATGGTATTTAGAGGTTGGGGGCTTTGGGAGGTGATTAGGTTTGGATGAGGTCATGAGGTAGAGCCCCCATGATGGGATTGGTGCCTTTATAAGGGGATGAAGAAACCTGAGCTTGCTTTCTCTGCCATGTAAGAATACAGCAAGAAGGCATCTGTCTGCAAACCAGAAGAGGGCCCTCACTGTGAACCAAATTGACTGGCACCTAATCTTGTACCTCCCAGCCTCCAGAACTATGAGAAAGAAATTTCTGTTAAGTCATCCAGTTTATAGTACTTTGTTATAACGCATTGAGCTGACTAACACATCTCCCATACCCACATCCACCCTTGACAACTACTAATATGTTCCCATTTTTATAATTTCATTTTTTTAAGAATCTTCTATAAATTGAATAATACGGTATGTAAGATTTTGGGACTTTTTTCACTTAGCATAATTATCTGAACATTCATCTAGGTTGTTGTGTGTATCAACAGTTCATTTTTTATCATTGAGTAGTGTTCCATGGTATGATGGCCAGTGCCAGGGTAAGAAAACCTGAACTATAATTGATGAATTGCTGAAAGTTTGGTGTGGACAACTCTGAATTAAAAACTCCGGAGACGGCAGGGCACCTGGGTGGCTCAGTCGGTTAAGCATCTGCCTTTGGCTCAGGTCATGATCTCAGGGTCCTGGGATCAAGCCCCGAATCGGGCTCCCCGCTCAGTGCAAAATGTCCTTGTCCCTCTCCCTCTGCTCCTCCCCCACTCATGCTCGCTCTCTCAAAAAAATAAAAATAAATAAATAAAATCTTTAAAAAAAAACAAACCCTCCAGGGAGACCCAGTTATGGGGCAAGGGCACAATAATGTGAGATCTACCTCCAGGACCTCAACCAGGTTCCACAGTAAATATCGGAGAAAAAAATCCCTTGGGCTTCTGGTAGAGGGAAGGAAAAAAAGAACCATTTTGAAATATGCCAGAACACTCTGTTCTTTGTAACCAGGCTTGACCTCAGGAGAACCTAGTTAATTAGAGCCTAACCTGCTGGGGTATAATCAGAGCCTAACTGACCAAGGGGAAGGGAAATACCCAACTCCAGTTAGCTTTAGCTTTCCATGTGGAAGAAGGGAAATACTCAACTCCAGCCTACTCTAGCCATCCTGTTCCACCTAAGGGGGTGGGGGAGAAAAGAATGAAACACTTGTGAAGTTCACAGTCCAGAGATATAGGCTCACTAAAAGAGTGAGACATACTCATAGGACAACAGAACATTTCCCCCCAGACCTTACCACCACATTACTAAAAGACTTACTTACAGCAGTTCCTTTTACCCAGTACATCATGTTTGGTTATCAAGAAAATATTACAAGGCATATTAAAAGGCAAAAAACACAATTGGAAGAGACAGAGTAAGCATTAGGACCAGACATGGTAAGGATGTTGGAATTATTAGACCAGGAATTTAAAACAACTATGATTAATATGCGAAGGGCTCACATGGATAAAGAAGACAGCATGCTTGTGAAGGTATAGAGCGAGAGGGATTCTCATTCATTGCAGGTGGGAATGCAAAATGGTACAGCCACTTTGGAAGATGGCTTGGCAGTTTTTTACAAAAGTAAATATACTCTTACCATATGATCCAGGAATCATACTTACTGGTATTTACCCAAAGGAGTTGAAAACTTATCTCCACACAAAAACTTGCACAGAGATGTTTATACTCACTTTATTCATAATTGTCAAAACTTGGAAGCAACAAGAGGCTGTTCAGTAGGTGAATGGATAAACTGTGATACATCCAGAAAATGGAATATTATTCAGCACTAAAAAAAGAGCTATCAGTCCATGAAAAGACATGGAGAAAACTTCAATACGTATTACTAAGTGAAAGAAGCCTTTTAATCTGAAAAGGCTACACACTGTAAGATTCAAACACTAGTTGGCCCTTGAACAGTGGAAGTTCGAACTGCATGGGTCCACTTATGGGTGGATTTTTTTGATATACAGTATAGTACTGTAAATATATTTTCTCTTCCTTATTTTCTAAATAATATTTTCTTTTCTCTAGCTTACTTATTGTAAGACTAGAATATGTAATACATATAACATATAAAATATGTATTAATCAACTATTTATCAGTAATGCTTCTGGTCAACAGTAGGCTATTTGTAGTTAAGTTTTGAGGGAGTCAAAAGTTAATCATGGATTTTTGACTACATGGGGTGTCCATGCCCCTAACTCCCATGTTGATCAAATGTCAACTGTATATGACATTTTGGAAAAGGCAAAACTATGGAAACAATAAAAGTCAGTGGTTGCCAGGAATTGGGGAGGCGGAGATGAATAGGTGGGGAGCATAGTGGATTTTTAGGGCAGTGAAAATACTTCGTATGATACTATAATAGTGATTATACATCTGTCCAAACCTATAGAATATATAACACAAAGGGTGAACCCGAATGTAAACTGTGGACTTTAGATGATTATTATGTGTTAATGTAAGTTTATCATCTATAACAAATGTCTTACTGTGGTGGGGGATGTTGATAATGGAGGAGGCTATGCATGTATGAAGGCAAGGGGTAAATGGGAAATCTCTGTACCCTCTTTTTTTTTGCTGAGAACTTTCAACTGCTCTAAAAAAAGTCTTTAAAAAATATATAAAATGAGGGCGCCTGGGTGGCTCAGATGGTTAAGCCTCTGCCTTCGGCTCAGGTCATTATCCCAGGGTCCTGGGATCGAGTCCCGCATCGGGCTCCCTGCTCCTTGGGAGCCTGCTTCTCCCTCTGCCTCTCTCTCTCTCTCTGTCTCTCATGAATAAATAAATAAAATCTTTAAAAAATATATATATAAAATGATACAGCCAAAAATCAAATATGTAAATTAAAATGGAATATTTAAAATATTCAAATAATCAAAAAAAGTTAAGAAAGGAAGAATAAAGAATAAAAGTACAGAAGCAACAAACAAAACTGATACAATAGAAGACCTAAATCCAATCATATCAGTAAGTACATTAAATATAAAAGGTATACACACATCAATTAAATGAGCAAAACTGTCAGGGTGCCTGGATGGCTCAGTCAGTTAAGCATCTTTTCTTGATTTCAGCTCAGGTCATGATCTTGGGGTCCTGGGATCAAACCCTGCATCAGACCCCCACTCAATGGCGAGTCTGCTTGTCTCCCTTTCCCTCTGCCCCTCCCCTCCTTGCTCTCTCCCTCTCTCAAAATCAATCTTTAAAAAAAGAGCAAAACTGTCAAACTGGATAACAAAAATAAGACCCAACTATATGCATTTTTCAACAGGCCCATTTATTTTTTTCCTATTCTTGTGTGTGTTATGTCATTAAACTTTAATTGAATTTTATTTATTTTTTAAATTGAGCATAGTTGATATACAAAGCTAAATTATTTTTAGGTGTACAACATAGTGATCCTTTAACAAGCCCATTTTAAATATAATTTGCAAGTGAAAGAATTGATAAAGATATAACAAGTAAACATCAATGAAATTAAGCAAGCATGTGTATATTATCAAGAAGGAGACTTCAGAACAAAGCAATTGCCTGGGTTAAAAGGGACATTACATAGTGATTAAATAGTGTATTTGCTCAAAATATTTAACAATCCTAAATGTGTGTGTACCTCATAACAGAGTTCCAAAATACATTAAGCAAAAACAGAAATTAAAGGAAACAGAAAAATCCACAAATATTCTTGGAGAATCCAACACTCCTCTCCCAGTAATACATAGAACAAGTAGAGAATCAGAAAGTATATGTCAGAGCTGAACAACCTATCAGCCAAATTGACCAAATTGACATTTCTAGAGTAGTTTACCCCAAAGAGTAGACTACAGATTCTTCTCGTGTACATATGGACCATTTTCTAGAATACGTAACATCATAGGCCATAGAATAAATTTTAACAGATTTAAAAAAATTGAAATCGTAGAAAGTATGCTCTGACTATATCAGAATTAAACTAGAAATCATTAAGAGAAAGATACCAGGCAAGTTCTTAACATTTGGAAATTAATAACATTTCTACATAATCCATGGGTCAAAGAGCATGGAGGACATTAGGAGAAGGAAGGGAAAAATGAAGGCGGGGGGGAAATCGGAGGGAGAGATGAACCATGAGAGACTGTGGACTCTGAGAAACAAACAGGGTTCTAGAGGGGAGGGGGGTGGAGGGATGGGTTAGCCCGGTGACGGGTATTAAGGAGGGCACGTTCTGCATGGAGCACTGGGTGTTATACGAAAACAATGAATCGTGGAACACTATATCAAAAACTAATAATGTAATATATGGTGATTAACATAGCATAATAAAATTTTTAAAAAGATTATAATTCAAGGGAAAGTAGAAAATATCATTAATTGAGTGAAAATGAAAACAGCATAACCAAAATTTGTGGAGTATAGCTAATGCAGTGCTTTGGGGGAAATTTATACTATTTAATGCTTACATTAGAGAAGAAAAAATCTCAAATCAGTGATATAAGCGCCTACGTTATGAAGCTAAAAGCACAATAGAAAAGTAAATTCAAGGGCACCTGGGTGGCTCAGTCAGTTAAGTGTTTGCCTTTGGCTCAGGTCATGATCCCAGGGTCCTGGGATTGAGCCCCATGTCAGGCTCTCTGCTCAGTGAGCAGCCTGCTTCTTCCTCTCCCTCTGCCTGCCGCTCCACCTGCTTGTGCTCTCTCCCTCTCGCTCTCTCCCTCTCTCTGTCAAATAAATATATAAAATCCCTAAGAGAAAAGTAAATTCAAAGCAAGAAGAATGCAAAAGTAAAGAAATAAGATAAAACAGAAATAAATGAAATTGAAAACAGAAAATAGGCTAAATCAATGAAACCAAAAGCTTGTTCTTTTTTTAAGTCTTTATTTAAATTTCAGTTAGTTAACATGCAGTGTAATATTAGTTTTGGGTGTACAATATAGTGATTCAGCACCTCTATACAACACTTGGTGCTCATCACAAATGCACTCTTTAATTTCTATCACCTATTAAACCCAAGACAAATACCACATGATTTCACTCATATGTGGAGTTTAAGAAAGCTTGTTCATTATAAAAATCAATAAAATTGATAATCCTCTAGCCAGATGGACCAAGCAAAGGAGAGACAAGACACAAATTACCAAAATTTGGAATGAAAGAAAGGATATTAGTATGGATACTATAGGCATTAAAAGGATGATTAATTAACATGGACAACTCTATGCCCACAAATTTGACATCTTAGACAAAATGGACAAATTACCTAACAAAAAGTCACTTAAGAAACAGATAACCTGAAAAGTTGTATTTCTATTAAAGAAATTGAATTCATAGTTAAAAACTTTCCATAAAAGGAAACTTCAGTCCAGATGGTTTCATTGGTGAATTGTCCTAAATATCTAAAGGAGAAATAATACTCATTCCATTACAAAAACTCTCCAGAAAATAGAAGAGGTGGAAATACTTCCAAATTCATTTATTTTGAGCAGCATTAACATGATTACCAAAACCAAAGGCATTACAATAAAGGAAAACTACAGAGCAGTATTCCTCATAAACATAAATGTAAAAGTTCTCACCACAACATTAGCAAATTGAATCCAACAATATATAAACAGGATAATGCATCATGACCAAGCAGGGTTTACCCAGGAAATGCAAGTCTGGTTCAAAATGCAAAAATCAATCAATATAACATACTAAAAAAGAAAACCACACTATCATGTCAACTGATGCAGAAAAAGCATTTGACAAAATTCAATATCCATTTATGATAAAAACACTCTGCAAACCAGAAATAAAAGATAAACCTGATAACCTGATAAATGTCATCTATGAAAATTCTTAAGCTAACATAATACCTAGTGGTGGAAAATTGCATGCTTTCTCTCTAGGTCAAGAACAAGACAAGGAGTCTGCTTTAACCAATCCTATTCAATATCATCCTTGAAATTCTAGCAAGTACAATAGGGGAGGAACAAAGAACTAAAACACACCCATTGGAAAGGAAGAAATAGAACTATATTAGTAGACAGCACCACTGTCTAAGTAGAAAAATCTAATGAAATCTCAAATAGCTCTTAAAACTAAAGTGAGTTTAGCAAAGTCACACTGTAGAAGTCAATATACAAAAATTAATTGTATTTCTATATGCTAGCAGTGAATATTTGGAAATGGAAATTTTGAACAGCTTTACTGAGGTATAATGGATGTACAAAAATCCTGCACATGTTTAATGCATACAATTTGATGCATGGGGACATGTGCATTTACCCATGATACCATCACTACAATCAAAGTAATAGATATCTCTAACACCTCCCAAAGTTTCCTTGTGTCCCTTTTTTTGGTTTCTGTTTTTGCTTTATTTTGTGATAAGAGCATTTAACATGGCATCTACCCTTTTAACAAATTTTTAAGTGTACAATATTGTTAACTATAGGCACTATATTGTACAGCAAATCTCTAGAACTTACTCATCTTACATTGAACAGATTCCCAGTTCCCTTTTCTCCAGCTCCTGGCAACCACCATTCTACTCTCTGCTTCTATGAATTTGACTACTTGAGACAATTCATATAAGTGGAATCTTGTAGTATTTGTCCTACTATGAGTGGCTTATTTTACCTAGCATAATGTAGAAAGGAAGTATTTACAGTAGCCTCCAAAATGGAATATTTATATGTAAATCTAACAAATTATGTGTAGGACCTGTATACCGAAAACTACAAACTACTGGTGAAAAAAAATTAAATAAGATCTAAATAAATGGAAAGATACACTGTGTTCATGAATTAGAAGACCCAGCATTGTTAAGATGTCAATTCTCTACTAATAGGTCTATGGACATAGTCCCCATCAAAAACGCAGCAGGTTTTTTGTAGATATCAACAAACTTATTCTAAAATTTATATGGAAAACCATGTGAAATAGAATAGAAAAAATTTTTGGGAAAGAACAAATTTGGAAGACTCACCCTACCTGATTTTAAGACTTAATATAAATGTAAAGTAAACAAATCAGTGTGATATTGATAGAGGGATGGACACATGGATAAATGGGAAAAAAGTGAGAACCTAGAAATATACCCACACAAATATGGTCAACTGAATTTTGACAAAATTGCAATGGCAATTCAATGAAGAAAGAAGGGCCTTTTCAACTAATGCTGCATGAACAATTTCACAAATCCATATGCACAAAAAATTGAACCTTGAATTTACATATACCTCAAATCTTATACATTAATTAGCTCAGAATGTATTATAGACCTAAATGAAAAGTTTTAAAATATAAAACTTTTAGATGAAAACAGGAAAAACCTGTGACTTTAGTTAGAGAAATAGGTTTTAGATACAATACCAAAAGCATGATCTATAAAAAGAAAAAGTAATAGATAGGGCTTCATATAAACTAAAAACATTTCCTTTGTAAAAGACATCATTAAAAGAATAGAAATACAAGCCATAGACTGGGATAAAATATTTGCTAATCACATATCTGACAAAAGGACTTATGTTTAGACTATACCAAGAAATCTCAAAACTCCAAAATAAGATCAAACAATCCAATTAGAAGAAATCAGAGAGGGAGACAAACCATGAAAGACTCTTGACTCCAGGAAACAAACGGAGGGTTCCAAAAGGGAGGGGGGTGGGGAGATGGGGTAACTGGGTGATGGGCATTAAGGAGGGCACATGATCTGATGAGCGCTGGGTGTTATACACAATTAATGAATCATTGAACATTACATAAAAATTAATGATGTACTATATGTTGGCTAATTGGATTTAAATTTAAAAAAAAAGAAAAATGGAAAGATTTGAACAGATATTTCACCAAAGAAGATATGTGGATGTATCAAAGAAGATACATGGAAGCTACATATTTATATAGACAAATATACACATGAAAATATGCTCAGCATCATTAGTTGGTTTGGAAATGCAATTTAAAACCACAATGAGAACCACTACACGTCTATTAGAATGACTAACATTCAAAACTATATAAAAAAGAAAAAACTGACAAGCCAAGTGCTGGTGAGATTATAAAGCTACTAGAAGCCTCATACAATGCTGGTGGGAATGCAAAATGGTACTGCCACTTTGGAAGACAGTTTGGAAGTGTTTTTTTTTTTTTTTTTTTAAGTTAAACATACACTTCTCATATGACCTAGCAATCTTACTCCTAGGTATTTACCCAAGTGAAATGAAAACACATGTTCACACAAAAACTTGTATGTGTGTGTTTATGGCAGCTTTATTCATAATGTCAAACAAAAAGTGGAAACAACCCAAACATCCCTCAACTGGGAAATGGATAAATAAAGTGTGACACATCCATCCAATGGAATACTACTCAGTAATAGAAAGAAAAAGGTTACATACTGTATGATTTCATTCCTATGACATCCTGGAAATGTTGTGTGTGGGACAGGATGTTTAGCTACAAAGGAGTAGCGTGTGAGCACTTTTTGGGGGGTTAATTATGGAATTGTTCTGTGTCTTGGTTATGGTAGGGGTTATAAGACTCTGTGGTTGTGGTTGTCATAACTCATCACACTGTATACCAAAAGAGTGATTTTTTTCTGAATATAAATAAAAATAAACTTAAATTTTAAAAACTATATACATGGGGGAAAAAAAGCCCTCTGGCTGGCTTCTGGATAAAAGTTTGTGAGAGAGCAAGGGCAGATGTGAATAGACCAGTTAAGTGGTTACCTCAGTTTTGCACGTGAGAGACAATGGTGGACTGGGCCAGGGCAGGAAGAGGATTTCGATCAGAGTAGACAGATATGAGAACTATGAGGAGATAGACTGAACAGTGAATGGTGTGGCAGAGGGAGTGGGATGAGTCTAGAATTACTCCTAGGTTTCTAGTTTGTTCATGAGATTCAGTAATGCCATTTATAAAATAGAGAACAAAAGAAGAAGGCCAAGTGATGGAAGAAAGATAATATGTTTATTTGGTGACACGGGACATTGTGGAACAAGTTCTACCTGTATATGGGATATCAACATAGAAATGGTCAGCAATGACTTGAATATTCAGATTTGGAGCTAAGGGGAAAGTTCTGGGCTAGAGATCAAGATTTGGGAGCCCATGAACTTGGAATTATTTCATCAACATACAAAACATGTTCCTGATCTTATTTGGCCCCTCTGTTGCATTCAGCATTTGACCTCTCCCTTCTTTTGAAGCTCTTTGGTGCCTTAACTTCCATGACAAATGCACCATCGTGATTCTCCTTGAGTTTCTGTGTCTTTTTTCCCAGTCTTCTTTGTGGCCTCCTCTTGCTCCATGTGATGAATATTTCTCGAGAACCCTACTATGTGCAGGTTGTCACACCAGGTGTTGAAATCTCTGCCCTGAAGGAGTGTATAGTCTAATGAACTCTTCCTTGGCCTGCCCTTTAAATAACAGCATCTCCAGGCTTCTGCCTACTTCTCTTCCTGGGCACTGTATTTTGGCCTCTAGGTGGCCCCAGAGCATCTAAGATGAATGGGAAGGGGCCTGAATAATGAATCTATAAGCACTCACAGGGTCTTCAGTAGTCTACGCCTTAGTCAAGTACATTCAAAGCAGGCTCAAAAGGAAGTTGTTCTTGGACTTTATGATCTGCTCTGTGTTCACTCTCCAGACTCATCTTTCTCTTATTTCCCCCTTCATTCATTGCCCTCTGGCCACATGAATCTTCTCTCTCTCCCTCTAATGCACCAAGCTCAGTCCTGTCCCAGAGTCTTCGCTCATGCTATTCCATTTGTTTATTACCCGCTCACCTTTGTTACCCAACCATCCTCAACCAACACTTTGGGTGACTCCTACTCCATCCTTTAGGTTTCAATTTGTTAAATATGCTTTCATCAGAGAGGCCTTCTCTGACCTTCCCAAACTGAATGAGGTCCTCTCTTTATTCTGTTTCATAGCATCCTATATCCTTCTTTCATAGCACCTATTACAATTTGTGATTTTCCCTTCAATAGATCTCTCCTCCACTGGACTATAAACTCTAGGAAGTCAGCAACTGTGTTTGGTTTTGTTCTCTGCTGAATTCCCAGGACCTGGAACATAGTAGAGGCTCATTATATATTTATTGAATGAATAAATAAGTAAATGGCTACCTGAAAGTTCAGGAAAAAATGTCATTCCTGGAGGTAGATAAGCCAAGAGCAACCATTTGGATTTACTCCTACATTACCCATACACCGTAGGTACTCAGGGCTCTTGCAGTTCCATTTCAGCTAGAAGATATATCACAGAGGTCAGAAATCCTAGATTCTTCTTCCAGCTTTTCTACTCACTAGTTTTGTGTTCCTAAACAAGCCTTTTGCCCCCCTGGACGTCAGTTTCCTCCTCTGATAAATGGGAATAGTAATTCTTATCCTGCCTACCTCACAGTACTCATGGTGATAATCAAGTGAGACAATATATCTTATGGCACTTTATAAAGAATGATGCACTGTGCATACATAAAGGATGGCTGTCACAATGTCCCACCTCAATCGCACTGTTATTGCCACCAAAGATTTCCTCAGGACTCCCTGAGGAAATCAATGCTCTAGGACTCTGGAGTGAGTTGGTTGCTTCCCACACAGCTAAAGGAGGTACTCATTAGAGAAAACACATGTGCCAGCCCAACCCAGTTTTCTGGAGCAGATTACACTGTTTTTCTTTCCTAAAAAGCTAGATCATAGCATTTTGACAGAGGATGGGACAATATGAAGCCATGGCTCATTCTCTCAATGACAGTATGCTTAGAATGGACCCAGGGATGGCCCAGATGGACTAACAGCTCACCCCTGATATGCAAAAAGTTTGCAATAGTCAAATTCCAAGGATAGGTCAAGTCACAAGGAGAGTGGACATTCATTTGTTACACAGAGCACAGACTCCAGGGACCATCCAATCCAGGAAGGGCTACATTCAACCATCCCACACAGTAAAGAGGGATTGGCAATTCATGTTTAAGGAGACAAAGGTAAGAGAACACCTAGAACTTTTAAAGGAATCAAAGCTACCTCACACAGACACAGTCCATCCCCTGGGCCTGAGGCATTTTTAGATGGAATAACAAACACACTATTTGTAAAGCAGCACCTGTTTGGCTTGTGGTGGTCATTTAAATATTTGTTGAACGAGAAACAAATTTCCTTGCAGAACGAGACTTGAAAGAGGCAAAAGTTACTCTGATTTTTCCATAAACAGAAAGAGGCAAATTCCAGAAAGTGAAGACTGGGTGATTTTAAAGGCTGGTTGGACATCTGTTCCCAAAGTGAGCAGATTTAAAAAATTACTGTCAGACGGGAGAAACATTTTCAATGACATGTGCCGTAGGGATATCCCTGACATTGTTCTAGTCGCTGTTTCTATCAATACCACAGGAGGAGACATTCGAGCCAGCTGGTCACATCTGAAGGTTTTTTGCCTGCCCTCATGGAAAGAGGCCTGGTCTGCTCTGAGGAGATGTCCACTTCTGCAAAAGGGTCTGGGTAGTCTCAAGAGTTGCCTTGAATAAGGGAGAAGGTGCATTCAAATAAGCAGAGCTATGGGCAAGAGCACTGCTACTGTGAGCAGGTGAGGTGATGCAGGACACTTGAGGATAAGAGAGCAGACCGGCTGGGCTGGAATGGAGAGTCCATGTTGGGAAGAAGAATTGAAGGTGATAAGATTGGTAGGACAGTGTGCAGGGGCCAGATCAGGAAAGCCCTGAAAGCCTGGCTAAGAGGTTTGAATTTTATGATTTCTGCCAATGTGCAACAATTCATTCGCTTATTCATTCACTCATTCAGCATACATTTATAGACTACTTTCTGCTAGAACCTGTACCTACTTCTCACTAGGCATGCAGAGATGAAGAAGACGGGATCCCTGCTTTCAAGATGCTCACTGTCTTACAAGGCAGTCTGACTCATCAATAAACATCCGATTACAAGAATATGCCAGAGAGCAGGGAGGAGGGGGTGTTAGAGAGAGTCACGGTGCAGTCGCTGGGGTAGGGATGAGAGTGGGGTTGAGGGTGCAGTCAGATGTGTTCTTTAGGTGAGCGGTTCCAAACTGCCTTCCCATGGACCAGTGCTTGCTGTGTGAATGTGTACCTCTGGACAATGTGAAGAGTTTTTCATAAGTAAAATGTATTCAAAATGTTTTACTGTGAGATTTTGATTTTTCCTATTTTCTTGATAAGAAATACCCATCCTTTTTTGAAAGAGTGGTGATTAAGTAGATGGTAACTGGACTTCCTTATTTGGCAAGAAGTTGTACTTCACATCACTTCCTCTCCAGCTGGCTTGTTATGTCCAGTGGGCACCTTCTGGAGTGTGGCAGATGCCACCTTAGAAAGCACATGGGCAGCAGCATCAAGAAGAATGGAAGGGAAGGGCAGACAGCTTAGATAAAGATAGAAGGGAAGGAAACCAAATTAGAATAGGAATCAAGTTGACAGGAAACAAGCTTGGGGCTCTCCAGGCACTTGCCTCCATGACGCATACAGCCAAAGAGAGTACACAGAGCTAGACAAGCAAGAGATAACCCAGCACAAGAAAGGGGGCTCATTTAAAATGGAAGGGATTCATCTGGGTATCAAGAGGAATGTCAGGCTGGAGAAGCAATTTACAGAATGGTGACATGAATACCTCTGTGTTCCCTCTTCCCTGTGAAACAACCATAAATGGTGAATGTTACTGAAGAACACAACTATTTAAAGTCTCTGGAAATTCAGAAAGTATTCAACAAATGTGGAAACATTTATTTTTAAAAATCTACTAAATTGCAGTAGGAACAGTGACCCACTCCCTTATCCACCCCCAAGCTCAGCATGTTGGAAGCTCAACTTCTTCCAGCTGTAGCTCAGGACCACTCAGGACTAAGGTATCTCTATACTCCCAGCTACAGGCTAGGGCTGATTTCTCCCCAGGAGAAGCAGGCTGCTAGCATTTCTCATCTGCTCCAGCTCCATGTTGCAGAGATTTGGAGCTCAGAGAAGAGAGGGGAGGGGAGAGGAAAAACTATTCAAAGACGCTGGCTTTTTGAAAAGATCAATAAAATTGACAAACTTTTGGATAGGTAGATCAAGAAAAATGTGAGAAGACTCAAATTACTAAAATCAGGAATGAAAGAGGAAGCATCACTACTGCTCTGACAGTATAAAAAGGATTATAAGGGAATACTATGAACAATTGTATACCAACAAATTAGATAACCAAGATGAGATGGAAAAATTTCTGCAAGGACACAAAATACTTGATTTAAGAAGAAATTTAATAGACCTTTAAAAAGTAAAGAGACTGAGTTTAGTAACTCAAATAACCTCCTAATGAATAGACCAGACCCACATGGCTTCATGGCTGAATTCTACAAAAATGTCTAAAGAATTAACACCAATCTTTCTCAAACTTCCAAAAATAGAAGAGGAAGGAACATTTTCCAATGCAGTCTATGAAGCCAGTGTTATACCCTGATACCAAAAGTAGACAAAGACATTACAAGAAAACTACAGACCAATATTCCTTATGAATAGTGATGCACAAAACCTCAACAAAGTGATGGCAAACTAAATCCAACAACATATAAAAAGGATTATGTACTATGACCAAGTGGGATTTCACCCAGGAATGCAATGTTGGTGTATGTATGTGTGTGTGTGTGTGTGGGGGGGTATTTTCTATACTATCCTAATTTTCTCTGTAGAGTACTTCACAAACTTTATTATTTTTAATTAAATATCATGAAACACTGATTTAAAGGGCAGCAAACTACAACCCACATGGGACCAAATCCAGCCTCTAGTTGTCTGTTTTTGTAAATAAGGTTTTAGAGACAAATGGAACATAGTGTAGGGGAGGAAACCTTTCCCCATCTTCCCTTCCAGGTGCTTTGGCTGATCTAATAATTAAATTGACATAAGAAAGATTAACAGGAGAAAAACAGATTTAGTTTTGTACATACAGGAGCTCATAAAAATATGAAACTCAAAGAAGTGACCAAAGCAGACAGCTTTTATACCTTTCAGACAGAGAAACAATACATTTGTGAAGAACTGACAAGACAAAGAAGTTTGGGTTTGAGGTGGTAAATTAGTGAGGAAGTAACAAGGTTTATTTATACAGGTTTCTCAGCCTTAAATTCCCTATCTATCTCTGGTGATAAGGATGCCTCTCTTCCTCCTGGTACAGGGAGCATACCTTTCACATGGGAGATTTATTTCCTATTTTCAAGGAGACAAAGGAAGTTCAGAGTGTCCTTTTTGTACTGGCTGTTTCTTAAGTAACCTTAATTCAAAAGAATCAATATGCCAAAGTGGTATATTTTGAAGTAGCATATTCTGCCCCGACCCAATGGCTACACTCATTATTTACATGTGGTTTAGAGAGAGACTATCAGTGGCCCACAAAAGCCTAAAATATTTACTGTCTGGCCCTCTACAAAGAATGTTTGCTATCCGGATGTGTTCCAGATCTGAAAATTAAATTTCTGAGTTCAGTAACCTGACCAACATCATACCACTATGAATGTGATAGAGTTGAAACTTGGGTGCAAGCCACCTGATTCTGGGGCCCATGGGCAGAACACATATCACGCTGCCTCATTATTTGAGAATGCTACTGTTACACCCTACTCCCCATAGTGATCTCCGGATTTAATGTTTCCTTTCCAAAATAGTAGCCATTTTATTTTATTTTCAGTTTTTAAAAATATTAAAAGGTATCTATTTACCTCTGAATACTTCTTCAGATATATTTCATAGATTTAATATTAACTGTATTGGTTTTCATTGTTTTATAGTCTATAATTACTCATTTATTGTCTCTTTGATCTAATTTTCATTGGTGAGATCATCTTATGCCTTCAATTTTCAGGTGGATGCAATTATTTTTTTTGAAGATTTTATTTATTTATTTGACACAGAGAGAGAGAGAGCACAAGCAGGGGGAGCAGCAGGCAGAGGGAGAAGCAGGCCTCCTGAGGAGCAGGGAGCCCGATGCGGGGCTCGATCCCAGGACCCTGGGATCATGACCTGAGCTGAAGGCAGACGCTTAACGACTGAGCCACCCAGGCGCCACCGCAATTATTTTTTAATTAAAATATAAAACATATCACATTTTGTTTTCCAGTGAGTATATAGGCAGTTTTCCATGTATGCAGAGGAGAGAAAATTTTTTGTATCATACCTGATTTACTGAGTTAGAGATTTCTTGCTTCAATAATGTATGATTTTTAAAAGCTTTTTAATAGTTGTTAAAAGTTGAGTATAGTTGACACACAATGTTACATTAGTTTTAGGTGTAAAACATAGTGATTCAACTTCTCTATACATTATAATATGTGGTTTTTAAATGTGTTCAAGTATAACATGCTTAGAGAAAAGTGCACAAACTGTAAGGTACAGTTCAAAAAAGGATCAGAAAGTGAACAATCATGTGTATCCATTCCAGATAACTTGCTTTATGAAATCTCTGGTTAATAGTAATAAAAGTATCTGACTTTCTGTATTAAAACACAGTGGCGCTAATGGGTCAACTTGGTCAAGGTTTAAAAGAAAATTGTGGGGATTTTTAATATAAAAAAAAAAACACCAAACACCTGCAATGAGAAGAATGCTAGGCTGTGGCTCAGGAGACTTAAAGCTTAGTCTCAGCTGTGCCAGTTCCCTGTCTCCTGTCTCCTGAAGTCCCCTCCTACAAGGAATTAAAACAAGATGCTCACCAAGATGCCTCCAAACTCTGACTCTTCAGAATTCTAGAAGTACTTCCATATGTATTAGGTTATTGGTTAGCTGATATCAGAAAGTTCAGAACTAAGAGATAAAAACAAAGCTCAATTATAAATAAAATGGCTCCTTTCCAAGTTATTCAAATTCTATTCTATTGAACTGGCCAGAGAAAAATTTAACTGGACAATGTAGTCATTTTGAAAAATAAGTTTTTAGCCATCTTTAGTTAAACAATTTGGCAATGTGAATCAAGGGCCATAAGACTTTTCTTGATCTTAAGAATTAATTCTATTTCTTTGACTGTACTCTTAGGAAGTACTTTTATGCACACCATTTCTTTGACATTATTCTAAAGCGATCGTCTTATGCACAAAGACAATTATCACATTGTAATAGGGAAAAGTAGAGACGACCTAAACGTCCAATAGTATTTAAAACAATAGGGGTATTTTCTTACTGAAGTATAGTTGACTCACAGTTTTACATTAATTTCAGGTGCACAACATGTGATTGTACGAGGCTGTACAATATGAAGGGTATGTTTAAATAAATTATGGTATCTCCATAAAATATGTTATCATGCAGACATTAAAATCAGGTTGTATAATTTTATTTAATAACACGAAGAAACCTATTATAATATTAATTTCTAAACCAGAGTGTAAAATTAGGTGCACAATATGGTCTCAATTATGTAAAAGAAAATATAAATGAAAGGAAGTGTACCGAGTCAGTATCATGATTATGTGTTTTTAAGCTTGTTCTTCAAGCTTTTTATTTTTTTACAAAGACACACATTGCTTTTATAATAATAAAAAGAGACAAAGATGATGTATGTTCAATTGTTCCAAAATGATTAAAGTAGAGTACTTGACAAATAATATGAAAAGGGCTATGTTTTCTTCCTGATGCATTATTTATAGGGAAAACAATTCCTATTAGTCCCTGTTTTCAAAAAGCACAATGTATACTCTTCACAGTTGCCAATACAATGCCGGGGTAATGTTGGTAAAAAGCACAAATGATAACCCCAGAAATCTGTCCGTTGATTAAGCGACCCTTTGAAATTACTACATGGAAAGGTCACTTACTCTCCAACAAAAATAACATTTTGTCCATGTCCTCTAATTTCACACAATGAGAGTGTAATTTAAATATATATATTTTTGAAATTTTCAATTTAGTTTGAAGAGGTATTATGTAAATATTTTGAATATTCAATTTAAAGTTCAACATAATAGACTGGCACCTATTGAACAACCATGCTGTTCCACAAGGGGACAAAGGCAACTTTCACAAGTTTTAATTGGCAGGGACCTTTTTGCACAGAAAGGTTACCTTCATTTGAATACTGTTTGTATTTATGTGGTCCTAGGTGCCTTAATAACACACGAATCAGCTGATGGATCATCTGTCCCTATTTGATAGATACATCTCTCAGATGCAGATCAATCTACTTTGAAATGAACAAAGGGGCAAGGGTCTTTTTGGAGATGTTCCACAGGAGATGAGCATGGAAATGAATGCTCAAAGGACCCTTCATACACCAAGGCGCTGCTGACTCATACAGCTGTGTGGATGGATGGGGGTACATTCAGCCTTGCCTGTTCTCCTCTCAACTTGCTTTTGTGATCAAGGAGATACACTTCCAAAACGGTAGGTAGACAGTGTCTGGGTAGCAATAATTAGCAGGGAAATAGTACACACATTCTCCATCCTGTACCTCATTCTCTAGAAGGTACCAACTAAGCATCAAGTTTGATCTGGCCCTGTTTTCAGCCCATCCATACACTTAGATGTTGTCTTAGCATCTCTCTGCTCTCAGCTACTCAGGCCTTAACTCCCTGCATCATCACCTCCTTGTGTGTTCTATTCCAAACTTATCACCCTCTATGTGCCATCTTTCTTTCTCAATTCCCAGGACCGGACAGACCCTGGCCTGTCTCTGGTCTGATTCTGCTTTCACTCTTTGGAAGCTGATGCTGATTTACCTATGACCCTGACCTCCAGGCCCTTCCCCCTCATCCTACACAGGAGTCCTGTGTAGAGGCTCCCTGCAGAGCTGGCTTCAAACATCTGCTGAAATTAGCCCTTCACATTTCACCACTGACCATAGCTAAGACTAGTTCAAATAAACAAATAATTAGAGTTGAAAAGAGATATGAGATGTCCAACAACAAACCAACATGCAACATTATCCAGAAGGGCCATCTAAATTGGAGCTTATTTTACCACATCAGCAAGGAAGTATACAATCTGAAAACATTCAAAGGGAATCATTTTCCACTCTTTGGCCTGACACCAAACACTATCCAGTCCCCCAGTTCCAACATTGCATATTAACCCATTTTCAAGTATTAGGTGTGAGTAAATAGTGAATTCATGTAGGAGCAGGCAAAACTCAGGGTCCTGTAAGGAAGAGCTGATTGCATTCCATGGAATGTAAAGCCATGAGGTTTTAGGAAATCAGCTCCGATAGAAGACCTGAACACTTTTGTTAAGGCACTGTTTTTAAGGGCCCTATTATTTGTATGCACTGGGCAGCTTATGGCTTTTGAGATGCTTGTTAATATTGAATGTTTTCTGTGTGTGTGTGTGTGTGTGTGTGTCTGTGTGTCTGTCTGTCTGTCTCTCTACCTCTCATAGACTATTAGTTATTTTTTTACTGGTGGGATCCAGAAGTGCTGCAACAACCTACCCAAGAGCTTCCAGCCTTCATCAGGTACCTGTGGGGCTGGGGAAACAGCTTTAGCAAGTTCATTAACTATTTTCAACTAGCCGCACAAATCCAAGAAGCTAATTGCTCATTTGCCAGGCAGGGTGGGCCTTGTTCTCCAGTTCTTGGTGATCGAGATAACTGAAACTTGTTTGTATTTTCCAGCCAGAAGCTATTTCACTTAATGCTTTCAATATGGAAGCACTCTGGTTAAGGCACTGAGCAGAATTTAAAGGAATTGTTGAGTCTTCAAAATTAAACTATAAACAGAGGGCAATTTTAAGAATTTGTAAATCCTTCTTCCTGATCCTGAAGTCTTTCCCTGAGGCTGACGTTAGGCAGGGCTTGGTCATTTTCCTTCAAGGGAGAAGCCCTAAATTAAGCTCCCCTGGAGATTTCTTTGACTTGATCAGCCATGAGTTTTCTCCATAGTCAAACATTACAAATTCTTAATTTAAGCATTCTGAATTCACCATAAATCAAGCCAAGAAACACTGAAGTTTCCTATTTGGTAGATTTCAAGATGACGTTTATTAATGTGTGTGCATGCATGCATTTGAGGGAGTGGGTAGGGAAGGGACATAGGTGAACACAACTAAGGAGGGCTCAGTCTTAAACGTAAATTTGAAATCATTCATTTCCAAGTGAGTGGCATCCTGTTTGCATGTCATCCCTATCTCTATCTTGGTACAGGGTCCTGGTAACTGTTTTTGCACCTTCATGTGTGTTGCTGGTAAATGCAGAAATAAGGAAAGTGACTGTCTTCTAAGATATTCCTTAAGCTCAACTTAAATGTTTCAGGACAACTCTCCCAGTGTCTGCTAGGATTTTTGAGACTTGACTGCATTTTTAAATGACCGATTATAGCTTTTCCAAAATTTTAAGGGGTGAATATGTGTATCAGTTGCTTACAATTTATTTGCAGATTATACTGTAGGGTTATCAAGCAATCAATCCACATTTGCCTTTTTTCCCCCTTTTTATTATGTTATGTTAATCACCATACATTATTACATCATTGTGTTCTTACAGCATGTTGTGCTCTCAACAGTAAAAAGCATTGAAAGAGTAGGCCTGGTCCCCATTTCTTGCAAAATTACCCTCTGGCTAGAAGAATGTTTATAATCATAAATAGATAATCCAACACAAAAACATATATATGACAGAAGATTGATATTAAAGGTAGTTAATTAAGCAGGAGGAGGGGGTTGTGGTGAAGACTAATGCATTTCATTTGATTAATAGGTAAATACCAACATCCCCAATCTAAATGCCATTGTATGTAAAGTAGCAATTCTCATGTTAACAAGCTACGTATTTCTCTGAGGAAATAGCTCTGAAATGTTGCTGCTGAAATATTTCTGATGAAATGTCCCTGAAAAAAATATGTTGCTTTGTGTATAGTAGATAGTCAATATGTGCTTATAGAATCAAACTGAGTTGAGAACTAAAGCCAGTAGCTGAATTTGTATGGTTATGAAAAAATCAGTGGAGAAGAACGGAACTCAGCTTCATAAATACTCAGTAAATAATATGAGAGAGTGACTTTATGAAAAGGGTATAATTTTTCTTTTGAGTTGATAATAGATATAGATAATGTATACATATATATTGTTTTTAAATTTGGACCCTTATTTGGCAGGTAAGCTGTGCCCTGAATATATGGTTTGTTTGAAACATAGCAGGATTTAAAAGAATCATCTGTATGCTAGTCTTAAAAATCAAACATTGACAGATATATTTGGTTCAGTTTCATTCAAAATATTTGAAACTGCATAGTTGAATTAATGCTGATTAGGAAGTTTATTGACCAGAAACAATAGTTACTATAACAAACAAAATTGCCAGAAATATGTTTTGTCCCAAACCAAGATGTTAACTCTTGTTCCTCTTATGTCAAAGTAGAAGATTCATTATGAGAAATGACATAAACTTTTAAATTGGTTTTACCAGCTTTCTGAAAATACCCTGAGCATAATATTGAATGAGACAGTCTTTTTACTTTGCCTATTTATTAAAATCTTATAATTTTAGTTATTTTGCAATATTCACTTTACTATGCTTCATTCATTCCTGGAATCATTCATTTAGTGTGTAAACCTATAATGAGTAGCTTTATGCCTAGGTTTGTTTTCCCTTTGGTGATTATAATTAGGACGGAGATGACTGTGTCTAAGTCTGTGTTCACGCACGCCTCCATATTGTTGTCCAAGGATTCCCTGACTTGCTAGCGGAATGAGTCATCCAGTGGTTAGCTACAACACACAGAAATGGGATGTTTCATTTCCCCCAACATTGCTTACTTGGGGCTTCAAAATCCTTACTGGAGTTACAGGGGTTTTTTTTGTTGTTGTTTGTTTGTTTTTAAGCTCCGTTTCCTAACCTAATTTTTGTTTTGGTCTTTCCTCATTTGTGCCCTCAGGATATATAGAACCACTGGGCATGCATTCATTTACTTCACAGTGGGTTTTTTTCTGTTTTTTACTTTTTGTGAATGTTTTCACATCTTCTCCCATTGGATTTTGTCAATCTTACAGAATCTGTTAACTGTGACAATAAATACAGTCCTAAACTCCATCTCATCTCCTCTCGATAGAACATTAATTTGTGTTCTAATTAGATTTTATTCCACATAGTATTCTTCTGCATGTTTTACAAAATCATATTATAACCTTTCACTTAGATGTACTCTTCTTTTAAATTTAGAACAATTTTTTAAATTAAAGAAGATGGAAACTATTTTGAATATAACACAAGTCCAAAAGTTGCTAAACCTACAATTAGGTAATTGTGAGCACAATTAGCTACCAGCTGTTCGTTCTAAAGTAACAAGAGTTTGCCTGTGTCACTAATTATTTATACATAAAATTTTGCACTTTTGCATTTTGGCAGTTAATTAAATCATGCAGTTAAATTACACATGATAATTGGGCATGAAAGAACAAAATGCAAATAGAGAAAACTTAGTAAAAGTAGATCTCATGAAGAATATATTTTCTAGCCACATAGGAAGATGAATCTATTAAGTAGTCATCTGAAGGGCTTTTTATGGAACTAACTTTGCAGTTTAGATGAGAGGTTTGCTAAGAACTCTTTCCCCCTTCAGTGTATACCCTGGCTTCCCCCAGGAATTCCTGGAGGTCCCAGGACAGATTTGGGGCTCTCTGAATACTCATCTGTTTCTTTCTGGCTGCCAAAACTCCTCCTTTCTGCTTCAAATTAGAGCCATCTCTGGGAAGTGACCTGTCATCTCTCCCAATACCCTCTTTCCTGATCTAGCTATAGGTGCCAGGCACTGTTCCAGGCACTGGAGCTACAGCAGTGAACAAAACAAAGTCCCTGTCTTCATGGAACTGACCTTCTAGAGGGAGGAGACAGAACAAATACATGAGTAAATGCATGCAGTTATTTATTTATTTATTTATTTATTTATTTATTTATTTATTTATTTATTTATTATGTTATGTTAATCACCATACATTACATCATTTAGTTTTCATGCAGTTTTAGATGATGATTAAGTAGAGAGAATGGAATACAATGAGAATTGAGGCCTACTTTAGTGTTTGTCGGGAAAGACCTCTTTGAGGACGTGATATTTGATCAGAGAACCGAAGGAAGGGAGGTAGTGAGTCTTGCAGATTTGGGGGAGGAGCTTTCTAAATGTAAAAAGCAAAGGGTGAAGCCCCCACAATGAAAACATATTTGATTCAGTGACCAGCAAGGAGACCAGTGAGGTCAAAGCAGAGAGCGTGAAGGGGAGAGTAGGATGAGTCCAGAAGGGCAGCATGGAGCAGATCATGGAGGGTCCTGTAAGCTACAGTAAGAACTTATTTTGGATTTTACCTTAAAATTACTGGAAGGTCAAGGTAGAGTTTTGAACTATACAAACAAGTTACCAAATTGAGAAGTTTTTATGGGACAAGACACTTGACCCCACCCAACTCAAGGGAAGTTTTGTTCCAAAGTTCTGGTGACAGGGAAGGAGCATGTTTAACATGTCTTATCCCCTGGATTAGTTATCAATTGCTCTAAAACTTAATGGCTTAACACGCATTTATTATCTCACAGTTTCCATGGGTCAGGTGTTCAAGCATGGCTTAGAGTCATTCTCTGCTATAGATTCCCTAACAAGGCTGTCTCAATCGAGGTATTGGTTGGGGCTATGGTCTAGTCAAAAGGCTCAACTGAGGAAGGATCCTTGTCCAAGGTCACTCACATGGTAGGTAGCAAAATTCCATCCCTTGCAGATTGTTGGAGTGAAGCCTGAGTTCCACATGACCTGTTGACTGGAGGCATCTCTTGGTTCATTGTCATGTGTGCTCTGCATAGAGCATCTCACAACATAGCAGCAAACAAGTGAGAGGGCAAGGGATAATACCAATGAGAAAGAGAAAAATAGAAAAGAGATAGATATAGAGAGAGAGCTAGCAAGATGAAATTCACAAGTCACGGTCTCTTCTAATCTAATCACTGAATTGTCATCCTACAACTTTTGCCATATTCTGTTGGATAGAAGGAAGTTTCTAGGCCCAGCCCATACTCAAGGAGGAGAAGATTACACAAAATCATGAATACCAGGAGATGAGGATCACTAAAAGTCATGTCAGAAGTTGTCTACCATTTCCTCTATCTGCAGGAAGCTTTGACTGGCCTATAGCATCTGTAGTGTGGTTCAGACCAAGGCCAAACCCAGGCCCAGCATGTGCATGGGAGCTGAGGACCTGAGATAGAGTGGTCTGGAGCAAATCAAAGGAGAAGATAATACGTTCAAAAGATCTACAACGTCCAGGAAGTTTGTAGTCAGAGAAAAGGAGGCAGATACCACTGGAGCAGAAGACTGAATTAATTACCTTCCTCTGGGCACATTCTCATCATAACTCCATGCAAAGCCCTGCTTGCATTTTTATTTATCTATTTCATGTATTCATGCATCCATTCATTCTTTCCTTTTTAAATAACAGATTTATTGTAATATAATTCACATATCACAAACCCACCCGTTTAAAGCACATAATTCAATGATTTTAATATACTCACAGAGTCGCATAGCAGTCACTAAAATCTAAGTTTTGAACATTTTAATCACCCAAAAAAGAAATCCCATACCCATTATCCCAAGTCAAGTACCATCTCCCCCTACCCCTAGTACCTAACAATCATTAATTTACTTTCTTTCTCTGTGGCTTTGCCCATTCTAGATATTCATATAAATGAAATCATACAATATTTGTCCTTTTGTGTCTGGCTTATTTCAACTAGCATAATGCTTTCAAGGTTCATCCATATGGTAGCATGTAACAGTACTTCATTTTTATGGCTAAATAATATTACATCATATGGATATATCATATTTTGTTTATCTAGTCATCAGTTGATGGACATTTAGATCTTTTCCATCTTTATAGCTATTATGAATAATGCTGCTATGAACATATTAAAATTTTGCACATTTACGTACACAAATACACACATACAAACATACATATACAAAATCAAAATTGCCAGGCCATTGTGTATACTTAATTTAACTGAGTAGTGCTGGACTGTTCTCCAAATGACTGGCCTTGTCTATGCTCCCACAGCAAAGCATGAGGATTCCTATAATACCTCAGTTCTGTCAACACTTGGTAATCTATAGCGTTCTAATATTTTCCAGGCCAACAGATGTAAGATATCACATAGATGTTTTAATTTGCATTAATTAATGAGTTGGAGCATTTTATATACTTGCTTTTTGGGTTTCCTCTTTCATAAATGTTTTGTTCCTTTATCCTTTCCCCATTTTTCTATTAGGTTTCCTATCTTTCTGGTGATGCTTTTAAAATATTAGTTTTTGTTGGCATTAGATATTGCAATTTTTTCCTCCATCTTACCATCTGTCTTTAATTTTATCCATGATGTCCTTCATTAAACAGAAATCTTTAATTGGAATGTAATTAAATTTATTAATTTTCACCTCACATCTTTGGGTTCAGAAAAAACAAAGATTTTTTTATTTAAGGAATTCTTCCTTACTCCAAGATGAAAAAATATTTTTGCAATTTCCTTTTCAATGTTATTTTTTCCTTTCATAATTATTCTTGAAAACATTAGGAATCCACCTTCATACAGATTGTTAGATGGGAACCTAGCTTGATTTTTCCTCCCATAATGAGACAATTCTCCTAACACCAACCACCAAATAATCTATCCTTTCCTGTAATCTGTGACACCACTTTCATCATATCCTATGATCCCATACATATCTGGGTCTCTCTCTGAACTCTATTTTGTTCCATAGTCTGCTTAAATTTAATAGTATCTCTAGCATGACTTGAGCTTGACTCTGTGTGCATTCACCTTGGTTATTTCCCTCAGTGCTAGGAAAGTAATAACTCCTCAAAATAGAACAAAACAAAGCCAAGCTTGCAAGACAAATCTGAGCAGGGGCTCACCTGCTGGATTTGGTATAGGCAGCACTTTTGTGCCAAGGGCTCCTTGCAAGTTGAAGGCTCAGTTCAGTCTCCAATTCTCACTTTTCTTCATTCTAAAGGGTTTGTGGCAATTCCTTGCCCCATGGGACAGCCAGGAACTCGTGCCATAAATTGCTATAAATCAGGAGCTTTGATGCACTTGTAACAAATCCAGTAAGCAGCAGATTCTCTCAGATAGCTTAATTAAATGATGCTTATTGTTAATTTACCCTAGTATCCTGGTAGCTGTCCACGGAGATTTCTATTATCCAACATCAGTAGTGAGAATAAGGTAGGACTTACTCAAAAGACATACGATGGGAATATATAATTACCTTCAGGTTGTATGCAAATAGAGTATCAGCATTTGTTCATATTATAATTATTTCTTTGTATCCTCTAGTTAGGCATTATGACTAGTTATCAACTGAGTTTTATAGTAATTTTGTGTCATGTTTAAAATAATCATAAAGCTGTATACATATTTTGCTCAAATATTTGATCTCCAGCCATGAAGCCCATACTTGCTTTGAGCTGTGGCACATGATTGTGGGCAACCAGGCTACGACGAGCTGTTTGGGGCCAAGCAGGTGGGTGCATTGCCTTTGTATGGTTTCTCATAATTATCAATTTCCTCTCCTTCCTCTCCCTTTTATTTCTGCCATACATACCAGTTCTCACTCCTAGACTCTCATTTTCTCACTTCTAATTTTTAATTGATATATAATTTACATATCCTAAATTTTACCCTTTAGAGGAATATAATTCAGTGGTTTTACAGTGTATTCACAAGATTGTATGAACATCACCTTTATGTAATTCCAGAACATTTCATTACCCCCAAAAGAAACCCTGTCCCCTTTGGTAGGGACTGCCCCCATTCTCCCTCCCCTCAGCTCCCGGAACCACTAATCTGCTTTCTGTCTCTATGGATTTGCTCATTCTGGACATTTCGTTATAAATGGCATCTTTTTTATTATGGTTAAACACATGTAACATACAACTTTCTAGCTTAACAATTTTATTTTTTATTTTTTTAAGATTTTACGGGGCACCTGGGTGGCTCAGTCATTAAGCGTCTGCCTTCGGCTCAGGTCCTGGTCCCAGGGTCCTGGGATGAAGCCCCACGTTGGGCTCCCTGCTGGGTGGGAGGTCTGCTTCTCCCTCTCCCACTCCCTCTGCTTGTGTTCCCTCTCTCACTGTGTCTCTCTCTGTCAAATAGATAAATAAAATCTTTAAAAAAAAGGTTTTATTTATTTATTTGATAGAGAGCATGCACACACGCACAAGCATGAGGGGGAGAGAGAGAAAGAGAGAAGGAGCAGGAGGAGGGCCAGGAGCAGACTCCCCGCTGAGCAGGGAGCACGACATGGGACTCAACCCTGGGACTCCAGGATCGTGATCTGAGCCGAAGGCAGACCCTTAACCAACTGAGCCACCCAGGCACCCTATCTTAACCATTCTAAAGAATACAGTTGAATAGTATTAAGTATATTCACATTGTTGTGCAACCAATCTCCAGAACTCTTTTCATCTTGCAAAACTGAAACTCTGTCCCCATAAATGACAACTTTCCATTTCCTCTTTCCTCGAACTCCTGGTAACCAGCCCACTATTCTATTCTACATTTTGTCTCTATGAATCTGACAACTCTAGGTACTCACATAGGTGAAATCATACAGTATACGTCTTTTTGTGACGAGCTTATCCAGTCATTAGCTGATTGACATTTGGGTTATCTCCACTTAATGGCTATTATGAATAATGCTGTATGAGCATGCCTGTACAAGTTTTGCTGTGAAATGTTTTCGATTCTCCTGGCATACACCTAGGAGTGCAATTGCTGGGTCCTATGGTAATTCTATGTTTAACCTTTGAGGACATGCCAGGCTAGTTTCTAATGTGGCTGTACTACTTTACATTCACCAGCAGGGTATGCGGGTTCCCATTTCTTCACATCCTCAACACTCCTTCTTATCATCTGTCATTTTGATAGCCATCCTAGTGGGTTGCAGCCAGAATTCCCAACCCACTGCGCACCCTCATGATTTCTGATCTGAACCAGGGCAGCCGGAGTATACTGGGTATACTGGGAGACAAGAAGGCCAGTGATTGGAGGAGTGGATTGATTTTTTAAAAACAAGAACTACTTGTGTTCTAAATTTTTTTGACAAAAATTCATTCTGAACCCTCGGTTTTGGACTGATTAAAATAATCCGGTGACTAGACTGTTTGAATAAACAATGTATGGTGGGCTGGGTGGAGCCAGCCCACTCTGAGTTTGAATCCCAGTTCTGTCTCCCTGGACTAGTTATTTCGTTTTCCTGGGTCTGTTTCTCTCTTCTGTAAAATGAGGTACAATCACAATCAGATGAAATGTATGTAAAAGAATCTACACACTTCTGGCACAGAATAGGTACACAGTAGATCAGCAGATCTTCATTTCTTTTTTCTTTGATTCTTACCAACCTTTTTTTTTAAAATCAATTTTTACTAAAATTTCCTTTGATTTCAGCCCTCAGGTATTCCTTGAGGTATGCTGGCTTTTCATGACAGATAACACAGAGAAAGTGGAGAATACTCAGGTGGCTTTTCTGGGGAGAAGAACATTTGGTTGATTTTTTTTTTAAAGGAGGGATATTAAAGCCCTACACACTTCAGTGTGTTTGAAGCTTCACAGTCTGAATCAAGCTGCGTACCCTAAGCTGTTATGGTTGTCATGGTAAGTGGTGTTTGCTTTCCATAGCAACTGAAGCTACAGATAATTATACAAATGCTGAAAGGAATGGCCAGAGAACAAAAACATGCCTTGCTCACAGTCTTAAGTGAAGATGTTTTCTCCTATAAAAGCATCCTAAGGTCCTGTGCTGTGGGGGCCAAGGGAAGGCTGCCCAAAATGTACCACAGTGGTGTACTGATTATTTTGAATTGAAGCTACTTGGGAAGCAATTGGTGCAAAGACACTCAGGCACTCCTCTGGAAACAAATCTCCCATATGAAAAATACCCTCCCTATACTAAGAAGTAAAAAGACATCCTTATCACCAGACATAGGGACTTTTTGTGGATGCAAAATACATGAGGGCATGATATAGTGGGAGGAGCCAGTCCTTCTTCTGGGCTCTCAGTTTCTGGACAATCCTTCCCAAAGGATTCAGTGGGCTTCAGTGTCCTTAGTTGGAAAATGAGGGGCTTGGGCTAACCTATCAGTAAGGACTCACTTGGCTATGCCCGCATCACTAAGGCAGAACCCCAAGAAAGTTCCATACTTCCACCCCACTCCCATCCTTGTAAGAGATCCTTAGCGGTTCACCCACAGTCTGTAGGTTGGAGAGCATAGGTAATTTGAATGTTCCAAACTTACTCTTGCTAAGTTGAGAGTACAGGAAGAACACGTGGGCATTTAGGCCCTCTGGGAACATATTTTAACTATTGGTCTTTCTTTTTAGTTAATGATCTCCCAGAAAAAAAAAATTATCTTTTTTTCTGGTTTCAATGCCAGAATGTGTCTCTTCCGTAGTTTGTCACATTAAAATATTTAGTAAAAGCTCTAGCAAAGTTCTAACTGTTGTGCAGTGAGAAGAGAAGAGCACCCATTATGATTGGGAGGGTATTAGAGGCGGTGAGAATGGGATGGGGTTTTCCTCAACAGCCCGAAGTGCTTGTGGCGCAGTCGTCGCCTGATTGACATTTGATGTGACATGAACTTTTTGAAAGGCCACCATGGCTGCTGGGTGGAGACCAGTTTGGTGGGGACAAGAGTGAGAGTAGGAAGGACTCCAGTCAGGGGTGCAGGCCAGAGCTGATGGGGATGTGGACTAAAAGTGTCGATCCTTGCAGAAATCACTGATTGCTTTTTTTTTTTTTTAATTCAAGACGGAATGAAATAGCACTCCTTAAATTCCTTTCATGTATTTATCATTGAATTTTCCCATAAGTAAAATAGATCATACTTCATTAAAGTACACCACTATGTATTAGTATCAAAAATGGGGGACTTTTAACAGAAACTCAACTCACACATTGATCCATGTATTCCAGATGTACTAGAAATATTACTACATTTTCACAAAATGGCATCTGACTGAACTGGAGTTGAACAAAGGTATGAGTACTCTTATAAGCCAGGAGTGACTTGAAGTTGATTTTGTGCAAGTGTGTTGTCTTTTCTCTCAAGAGATGTAAAAATGGGATACTTATTTCCTTTGGGGATGAAGCAAACAACCGGCAGTTTGATGCCCACACGGAGATAAAATGTTACATCACTTATTTTTTTGTTTTATTTATTTTTTTTGTCTTCCAGGGAATTCCTTTGGAGATTTCCATGGAATTTTGGGGCTTGCCATAGAGGCTACTCATGGCTGTTCTTTCTTTGCAGAGGAATGCCTAGTCTCTGATATTGGCAGGTCCCCTGTGAGAAACACCAGAGGTGAAGTGGTACCTCCAAGCAAGATCAGAAGAATCTCAGGTGGAAGTTCCCCAAATCTTGCATGCTGTGTTCAGAGGGGATGGACATCTGGAAACCCTGCCTGCCTTTGGTGAGTATTTCATTGTGCTTCCTGATTGTAATTACGTCCCCACTGACCAGGGCCTCCTTCTTGCTGGGCTCTGTGCCAGGCACTTTGCATGAATCATCCCATCGAATCCTCCCTACTCTATGAGGCAGGTACTATTTATTATTGGGTCCATTGGTGAGAGGACACTGTGGCTTCAGAGAAGTTAATGACATTCTCCAAGACTGGCCAAGATTTATACTTAAGCCCAAGCTCTTCCTGCTCTGCTGCTGCTAATCTCTCTGCTTTTGGGGGCGAGTCATGGTTTGTTTCTGAGGAAGGTTGGTCAGTCATTTTAGGATTAATGCTTTTAGTAATCCCTCTCTTTTGACTGTTGTCTTTGACAGCTCAGTAGTAATTGTGTAATTAAAGGTAATTAATGCTGATGATATGCTCTACAAATGACAAGCATTACCTACCTACATGTTATCCTTCCCTCCTTGCATGTAATCTGGCACTGAAAGAATTGATTTGTTTTAGGATGAGAAGAACTTGAGAGTTGGGGACAATGGGAAGTGTTATGTAAATGCCTGCCTCACTGAACAACTTCTTGCTCTATCATTTCCTGGTTATTTTGGATGTCATGCCATGCTGAAGCTTTGAAACTTAATAATTAGAGCTTGTGGTGCCTGAAGGCTGTACGAGGGCTACAAATCCGAATGGTCTATTTAAAATGCACTTTGGGAAGAGTCATACTGTTTTAAAATGAGTCCCTCCTGAAACTGAGTTTAGGAGCTTCTTTCTAAACACCATAAGGAGTTTAGGATTTTAACTTGTTTTTAATGGAAGCATAGTTGACATGCGATGTTATGTTAGTTTCAGGGGTACCAGGATTTTAAGTTTAATTTTAGAATGAGGAAAAGAATATATCCAAAGCCCCCCCCCCATGGTGATGCACCCCCAGCTTTATTGAGATATGATTGACAAATTAAAAAAATATATATTTGAGGTGTACAACATGATGTTTTGATATATTTTTACATCCTACATATACATATATTTTGTGCAATGATTGAATGGTCCAGTTTTGAAATCGGAAAGATCGTGTTGTAGACAGAAAGTTCTGGAGCCCTTTCTGCGGCATGTCCTTGTTTGAGGGACAAAGGTTGTCACTATTATGAATAAAGTTTAATATTAATGATATTGTTAAATTAATATTTACTTGGTTCATCCCATACTGTATGCTGGGTCAGAATGAAAGGTGGTTTTCAATCTTTCAACTCACTGGAGGTCTTTCTACCTTGTCTTTTTAACAAAATTGGCCAGCTTGAGAAAACAACATGTCGTGTTAAATCTATTCCTCAGTGAGGATTACTTAGTTCTGGAGTGAGTGGCTGAGGAAAGTGGTGGAATTGTCTTCTCTGAGTCTTTAGAAACAGACCGGAGAAGTCCAATCGTGTAGTGATGTCTCCACAGGAAAAGGCTGGTGAGGAGGGCAGACTGGGAAGGTGAAGGAAAGCGGTCTCGTGGTTGGGATCGTCATGCTTAATGAGATGACAAGTCAAGGGGAAGAGCCTACAGTTGCCCCCCCCTTTGTCCTCCGGGGCTCTGGGCACCACCGAGTCTGCCCCCGAAGAGCGGCATTGACCCGGCAGGACTTGATACTCAGCTTGATACTCGGCTTGCTACTCAACCACGGATGAAATTTTGGTTCCCCCCCTTCCCCGGCTGCAGGGACCTTTCTGATTAGGAGGAGATCTGAGCCTCTTTAGCTCCGCTATGGAGCCCCGATTGGACCCAAAATACCCCCATCTTCCGGCTCCACAGGCCTCAGCAGGTGCCGCTCTGCAGTGTCCGGCGCTGGAGCGGAACCTTGGGGATCGGAAGCCAGGAGCTGTGCGGAAGGGGCGTCCAGCACCCCAGTTCCGGAGGCGGTCTCCGTGACCCCAACAGCACAGGTCAAGGCGGAAATGGCCCTTGCCCCCTGCTCGGTGCCGTGAGAGCACCGTTGGCTTGGGGGTTTCACTTTCTGAGGAATCGGAGACGGCGCTTCATTCCCGGACCCTCGGGGCTCTCAGCGAGACCCGGACGCCAAGGAGGAGCTTCCAGACCCTCAGCCCGCCGCGGCCCGCCCCTCGGCTCCCGTGGGCCCCGGGCACCCGACTCGCAGTGGAGGCCTCCGAGAGGACAGAGGGCAAGCACAGGCAGGTGAGGGCTCCCGGGAGGTGACAGACCTTGGGTGGCACGCTGCCATTTGCCACCGCCGGGGGTTCAGAGAGACGTCTTCCGGAGCACCCCGGGAGGGTGGCTTGGTTGGGAGGACCGTGGGGGTGTGCAGGTGGGAAGGCTGGCGTTTTGAGGCCTCCATAGGGACGGCATCGCAGGTGGCACTGCAGGAAGCACCCTTTCACTCTTCTTTGGAAATTTCTAGAAAGTTCCCAGCATCAGCCTAAACCTGAGACACAGATTTGCGAGGAAGGTGAGCGGGTAGCAAAGCCAGAGGCTAGCACAGTTGAGGCGGGATGGAAAGCGGGAGATTTACTTGGCTGTAGGAGGCCGAGCAGCTGGTTCACGGTGAAACGGCAGACTTTCCAAGTTTGAAAGCCATGTTGCAAGCGTGAGTTTTCAGAGGAGCCACCTGAGGTTTCCTTTGGTTCTGTTCTCAAAAGATAAGGCATTTGCATTAGGACTGGTATCTGAGCCCATCCAGACTGAGAGCAGACAACTCTCAGCTACTCCAGAAGATCCCCTGTTTTAAAATGGAGGAATGCTAACATAAAAGCTGAACCCCCCCTTATGAATCTAAAAACCTGTAGTATTCATAACTGAAGCCTAGATAAAGATAAATAAGTGCCCTTACAGCATTAAGTAAATAGGACCCCCCCCAAAAGTAAACAAAATAAAAACGAATCAAGTGAACAACTCAGTTTGTGGAGAAGCTTTTATGGTTAATAGAACAACTTATGTTAAAATAGTCTTATTGTGTTTAAATTGATTTTCTGAAACTGTTCTTTTTTTGAAAAATACAGCCAAATTGAGTATGAGAGGGAAGGAACTCTGGCAATTTTTTTTTCTTTCTTTCTTTTTTTTTTTTTTATGGAATTTGGACCAGGGGTTGTCTCTTTCTTTCTTTTTTTTTTTTTTAAAGATTTTATTTATTTATTTGAGAGAGAGAGAATGAGAGAGAGAGAACACATGAGAGGGGATAGGGTCAGAGGACGAAGCAGACCCCCCGCCGAGCAGGGAGCCCGATGCGGGACTCGATCCCGGGACTCCAGGATCATGACCTGAGCCGAAGGCAGTCGCTTAACCAACTGAGCCACCCAGGTGCCCGGAACTCTGGCAATTTTGAATAATTTTTTCTGTCAGTAAAAAGGAAGAATAGCATGTTCTGCACTGGATTGGGCGTGGAGGCAGCTGCAGCTTTTAACTCTCCTATGAGCTAAAGAAATGGAGTTTTTATTTAATAATCAACCAGATGAACTTGGTAGAGAAATTTAATGAATTATTTTAGCAGGGGTCCCAAATTTTACTTTGTTACCGACAAGCACATACTACCTTCATTTTATAAAGTCAAACTTTGCATGTAAATAGTCGCATAGTTTATAACCCTGAAAGTAAGACTACCACAAAGCCATGTACTACGAGTTTGAAATTGGAAAAAACAAAACAAAACAAAACAAAAAAAACCCCATCATGGCCATGAAATGTGATCAGTTCTTTTTTTTTTTTTTTAAAGATTATTTATTTATTTATTTATTTGACAGAGAGAGACATAGCGAGAGTAGGAACACAAGCAGGGGGAGTGGGAGAGGGAGAAGCAGGCTTCCCGCGGAGCAGGGAGCCTGATGTGGGACTCGATCCCAGGACCCTGGGATCATGACCTGAGCCGAAGGCAGGCGCTTAACGACTGAGCCACCCAGGTGCCCGAAATGTGATCAGTTCTTAAGTATTTTAAAACACGGCTGTCCAGATGCCATTGCCCCACAGTGGGTGGTGGTAGTAGCCACAAGGTCAGTGCCTAGCAAACTAGGGAAGCGCAGTTAAAGCACCAAGCGATCCGGAGGTTGTGAGCAAAGTAGAAACTAATATTTTTAAGATTTCAAGGAATTTTGCTCTTTCCCAGGTGGAAGCAAAACCTGAAAGATGAGAGAATAGATAGCTGTAAATCTGGCAAGGCCAGGAGAAAAAAAAGGGAGAAGAAGGACAGGGCAAGGTCTATATAGTTTCCCTGCTGTTCTTCTGGGGTGTATTCATCAGTAGATTACTAATTTCTCTGACCCCACACATAAAGAAGGAATTTGAAAGCAAGCATAATTTTCATTATACTGATTAAGGGAATTTTGCATTATTATTTTTGACCTATTCCTTTAAACAAAAGAAATAAGAGGATCAACTTCTCATATAGTGACTAACCCCTCAAAGAAGTGTGTTTTTTCCTTTTCTAATTTAAAATGGCAGATGAGGAGCCCCAGAGTTCTAATTGCTTGCTTGATACTGGGAAAACAGAGTGAGCAAGCAGGCCAGTGAATCATCCAGGGGCTCTGGCTTGGTCAGCTGGGGTTATTACATATGTAATTGGATTAAAATGAAGATAGCCCTTTATTTATGTAGCTCAGCAGCTTGAGGTGTGGTCCCCTGAGTGAGGGGACCTTGGGTGGTGGGCGAGGCCACTGGGGGTCATTGTGTGATGACCCAGGGAGGAACGCTTGGATTTCCCATGCTGGCGGGTTATTTCACTACAAAATGATTCTCTTTTGGGTCCTTGCCTTGTGAATGTTGTTATTTCTCTCAGGAAAATACATTTTAAACAATTCTGAGAAAGGTTTTCATGTATGGTATATCTCCATAGATAAATAAAATAGCATAGTAATAATTTTTTTCTTGTTCTTAATGGAATGAACTCCCACTTTAATCGCCTTATTTTGAGGTTAGTCGCTTGACTCTGAATATCAGGGCAGGAGAATCTCAGGCTGAAAGTCCATCCCAGACAATGACAGGACCTCTTAGCAGGGTCCTTCTCTTACCCAGAGCTGCAGCTGTACCAGGGAGAAAATGTCACTTCTGGAGGAATCATAAATTCCTCTTGTTTTATAAAATTAAGCAGTTCTGCAATCAAATAGGTTGCCAGTTTATTTTAATCACTCCAGAATGCATTTGCTGTGATCACATTCAGAAACAAATACTGCCAACTGAAGTGCTTGCTCTAAGAAATAATACGGTCCAGTTGTGTCTGAAGTACGTAGCTTTGTTTTGCTTATTTCTCTCTGTGTTCTAAAAGAAAAGGGAGCATAGACGTGTGACTACACCAAGACATCAAAAGAGGATATTTTCCATTAAATTCCAGGGAATCGCTGGAAAGCATTAACTTATGACTTTGAAAGTACGTGGGCCAAAATGGCTAGGTTGGAGAGATGTTTGGGCTTAGTGATGAGAAGACCTGGGTGCCCCCCCACCCCCCGCACCCATCAGCAAGTCATTGCACAGAGAAATCTCTGCCTCTGAACCTGGCCGAGCATGGCCTGGCATTTGTGGGGAGGGGAGGGAACCGGGCCCTTCTAATTGCCAGGGGCAGGTAGAGAGGCTGTGTCTCTCTCCCTTACTAAGCCAGGACCATTGTGTGCAACTTTGTTTGCAGATCAATTCACAGATAGCCAGATTCTTTAGTGATTAGAATGAATTGGACAAACAAACAAACAAAAAACCCTCCTACTCCTCTTAAATTAACTGAAAGCTGTTTAGGTTAATGAAGTAATTATGGTTGTGGGGAAAGCAGTTGGTTAGTGGTGGTAAAACAACAACAAAAAATTGTGATGAAAGTATAGCTTAAGTCTTCTGTTTTTAGCCCCAATTCAAATGTCATTCAGCACGTTCACATTTGACAGGCATTCTTGGAGCTGGGGACTGGCGAAAAGCCAGTGGAGTAAGAGATACTGCTTTCAGCGAGCCCCACAGGCTAGAGGGCGATTGTGTCACGAAGTGCTTGCATTATGCTTGAATATGTGACAGCATCCTTGGTACAGCAGAGGGAGTGACTGACTTCCTTTGTTGGGGGGGAAACAGTTGGGCCTTGGCACATCTTCCTCAAAGAGAAAGATTTAGATTGGGCTTTGAAGGATGAATTCCATATCCTTATGGAATAAGGGGGAAGCGGAGGGAAGGGCATAGATGAACAAAATCAAAGAGGACTGAAGAAACATGGTGTTTTCCAAAGCAGGAGGTGACCAAGTGAGGGTCACTAGTCCTGAGGCCATTGGAGAAGGGTTGGAGAACCAGTCAGGTGGGTCGGTCAGTTTGAGGAGTTGTCTTTCATTTCTTGGACAGTAGGGAGCCATGGCAGGGTTTTAACAAAGAGCATGATTCCAGATACTGTCAACCCGACTGGGTGGAGGCCAGAGACACGGGCAGTAAAAGAATTCACATAAGGCAGAACAAAGGAGATAGAAGTTTATTGAGTACACTGCAAAGGAGCAGTGGACAGGACAGCAAAGGAGAGACTCTGCCAGAAGGCAGTGGTGCGGGGGGCTGTAGTAAACAGGGGAAACTGAGGAGGTATGGGGATGTATGGTATTTTCCTTTTTTGGTATCTGTGCCAGGTTGTAGGTAGCCCACTGGTCAGCTAGGGCCTATGGCTATTCTGAGGTGGTCACCGAGTGGGCCTGTGTGCATTTAGCCCGGTGCTCACTGTGGGCCCTTTGACCTTACTCAGGTTTCCATTGCTCAAGCCTATTGCCTAAAAGCAGCCTTTACCGATACCACATCTGATTCGGAGATAGACCTTTGGGACTTACTGTGATGGATTGGATTTGGGTGAGGGTTATGCAGAAGGAGCTGTTAAGAATGACTCTACAGTTTTCTGTCTTTTTATTTTTAAAATATTTTATTTATTTATTTGAGAGAGAGAACGCACAAGCGGGGGAAGAGCAGAGGGAGAGGGAGAAGCAGACTCCCCGCTGAGCAGGGAGCCTGATGCAGGACTCGATCCTAGGACCCTGGGATCATGGCCTGAGCCGAAGGCAGACACGTAACCGACTGAGCCACCCAGGTGCCCCTACAGTCTTCTGTCTTGTATGACTAGTTCCATTTACTGAGATGGGGAGCACTGAAGCAGGAACAGTTTGGGCAAGTTTAGAACCCGAGTGTGAGGTACTGGTGGGACATCTAGGAGGCATCCAGGGCCCGAGCTCAAGGGAACAGTCTGGGCTGGAAATAAAGACCCAGAGTCGTGGAGGTTTCCCTTTGGCAGAGGCTTCTGTGGACTATTGGCACCTCTTTATGGCTGTGGCATGGGGAAACTGAGTCATGCCTATCCACTCCAGCCATAAAAAGCTGCTCTGTCCCCAGTCATGCCCATGTAACCCATGCTGTGTCTGAATGTTGATAGCTGAACTCAAGCTATGTGTGCCACAGTGTTCCCACTGGGTTTTCAAGGTGATGATCCCAGAACATCAGTCTCTTGAGACACAAGAGTCCAAAAATTCTCAGGTTTTTTATTTTTATTTTTATTTTTTTAAAGATTTTATTTATTTATTTGAGAGAGAGAATGAGAGAGAGAGAGCATGAGAGTGGGGAGGGTCAGAGGGAGAAGCAGACTCCCCGCTGAGCAGGGGGCCCGATGCGGGACTCGATCCCGGGACTCCAGGATCATGACCCGAGCCGAAGGCAGTCGCTTAACCAACTGAGCCACCCAGGCGCCCTCAGGTTTTTTAATAGAGCACTTAAACTGCCTTTGAGGTAGGCCTCCCAGTTCACAGTCTGCAAAGAAACTTTACCTTTTCCCTTTGTCCTTTATCAAGAGTGTAAGACCTCTGTAAGGCTTTTCCCAAACACTACATAAATATTAAATTGACTTACGAATGCTGTTTATGAGGAATAGAATATTGTTCTTGTTACTTGATACGTATTTATGGAGTATGTGTCCTGACTTGAGTTTAGCTAATGGCCCACTAGGGAAGGGTGCTTTGGAGGTTGATGAGTTTTTCTTCTGATTCTGTTTCTAACAATAAAGCACACTGTTTAAGTAACAGGTTGTTCTTTGATTATAGAGTGTTCATGACCACTAATAAATGTGCCCCATATTTAAATATACAAGTTGCACCTCTGGGAGGGCAGGGAGCTAAGGGCAGTCAGCCTTTCATATGCTAATACCTGAGATCTAGGCACACTAGATATTACTCAATCAAGCTAATATTTAGCTTTGGAAATTAAAGCATAAATTCATGAATTTGATTAGTGTTCTCTCTGTATTGATATTTAACCATAATATATGTATGCACACAATGTTCCAAGATTTTTCCTTTTATTTTTTGACGATGTATGTTGTACTTGCTGCAGTATTTGTTGAATTCATGAATGCTATTGTTTTTCAGAAGAAGGCCATCCAAGAGGTGTTGTACTCCCAGTGTGTCTTCATGCTCTTTGTCTCCTTGTTTAAGTGAACTTTAACATTCAGTGTTAAAATGAACCTTATCATTTGGGGCACTCACCAAATACATGGGTGTGCTGTGCATCTTAGACTTTTCATGGAACTTGCCCTCCTTTATGGTATCTGATCTACCTGAGAGGACCTTATGGGGTGGCGAGGTCCAGGCTTAGCACCATTTTACAGGTGCTCAGAGAGGCCAGATGGCTTGTCCTAAGGTCACATGGCTAGTGCAGAACTGGGACTAGGTCCCAAGCATTCTGACTGCAAGAATATTGTTGATTTCCACTAGTTTTGCAACCTCCCTAGTGAAGCCACTGGATCAATAACTTTTAAAGTGTGAACTTATAAGTCAGCCGTTTCCTCACAGGAAGAAATAAGTATCTCCCTTAGTATAGGTGAAGAGTTGTAGAAGATTCACTCTCCTCCTTGGGGTGTGTCAAACCCACTTTGAAACATTCGTGAGTACTCTGCAGACAGGACTTCAGAAGGGCTGTTTACTCTTAGCCTTTTCTAGATGAGCTCCATTTGCTGATCTTCTCAAGAACCTAGGTGTGAGCTGTGCTGTATGGTGTGGACCACACAGTGCTCGGAAATGAGAACGCTTTAAAGTAACAGGCAGGACTTTGGGAAATTGAAAGGTCTGCACTAAACGATTGTACTTTGAGGTGAAATTCACAAACAAAGTCAATCAACATGAAAAATCTGGAAACTCTCAGTGAGAGCTGTTTCATCTTTCTCTACATTCCGCAAGAAACAGGTTGGAACCTTTGGTGTGAAGTTCCAACTTACGTAATCACAGAAAGCATTTGAAGTGTGTCGAGCGGAGACACTGTTGTGACTGTCAGTGAGGGCATTTGCAGAGCCTCACTTTAATGTGGTTGTGTCTTAACCATCAGCATTAAGAAAAAGAATTGGGTGGGAATGGGGGCTGGGAGTGGGGTGGGCAGGAGGGCATGTGGCTTGGGCAAAGCCAAGAGTCAGCAACAATTAGGGAGTTCATTTAAGTGAGGAGGTCCGCAGTCTTTCATTCAGGAAATGGAAGGTTTCTTTGGTCCCTCTTCTAATTTGAGAACCGTGTGGCTAATAAATTGAGTAACTTTTTACCAAGGTGGTATATATATTTTTGATCATTCATGCGATATTGGCACATAATTCATGTATTGGTCTTAAGTTATTTTTGTTGCATACGGGTTTTCATTCATGGACATGGCCCCTTTTAAAAAATTATTCAGATTCTGGGAGACAACTTCCCTGCTTTTTTGGATAAGGCAGCCTAGGATATATAGAAGAGTGGAATAATGTTGAGGGGAACTGGAGATTGGGCTGGGAAATTACCTTAAGGTCAGGGGGTTAAAATAAATTAGGAGAAGCCACCTAACTTCTGAAGGGCTTGTTCCTTAGTTGATAAATAGGGATCAGTTAGACTTGCCTTGGGAACAAACTGTATTTACAGAGTTTTCACAGTTACATAAAAAAGATTGGAAAGAAATCATCCGAAATGGCAATATTTGCCCCTGGGTGGTAGAATTATGTTTGCATTGTTTCTCAGTTCCATTTTATAAATTTAACGCTCTTAAAAATAAGAAAACTAAACTAAATTTCTTTTTAAAAAGGAAATGTCAAAAGAAACAAGAAGGCTGGCTCTTTCTCAACATTCTAATGGGAAATGATTATAGTGTTCTATGAAGCTATCGAAGGGGCTACATAGTGATGGAAGGTTTTTTGATTTCTTCCAGAAGGATTGTAGGGAAGGGCTTTGCTGGCGCTTCTAGATCCCACTGCTCCTTTCTGATGTGAAGGTGGCCCCGGGACCTTTGTCTTGAGTGGTGAACGCCCAGCATGCAGCCAGGAGCACTAGCAGTGGGCACTCCCTTACAGAGCACCTTTTGGGTCTGGGGATAACAGTTGTCCTGCCTCTTATTCCATAAGCTGTCAGGCTTGTGGGCTGCCAGCTGCCTTAGCTTTACCAAAAGGAGGCAGTTCTCGTTTATTCTTTTACTGTGTATTGTCAGCTGAATAAAGCAGCCTACCACAGCCTCTGGGACAAAAGCTTTCCATGAGGATTACGCTGCCAGGTTGGAGAAAGGCCCTTTCAATGCTCTACAGCCTCAAATAGGGACTGTGTTCAGCTGACCACCTTTATGCAAATCCCTTTTCTTTGTTGAAAGGCTTCCCCCTGAGACAGAGGCCAGCTAAGCTTTTCTGGGCAGATAGGCTTTGTGCAGGGCTGGGAGAGAGATCGCCCAGGTTAGGTGCTCCTGGGAAGAAAAGCCAATTGAAATGGTTTTGTAAATGCCATTGCTAATAAATTGAACACTGGCAAAAAAACTTCTCGCAATTCAGATATTATTGACAAAGAACAAATCATTCCTCAAATGGAACAGATTAGGTGGCATAGAGTTTGGGAGTGCCGCAATTGTTGATCTTTGACATTATGCAAAATATATGACGTCTGTATCTCTTGCTTCTAGTTCTCTTCATATCCTTCCTGATCCGGGCCTTCCTTGTTTTTATTTTATTTTATTATTTTATTTTACTTTATTTTATTTTATTTTATTTTAATGTTATGTCAGTCACCATACAGTACATCATTAGTTTTTGATGTAGTGATCCATGCTTCATTGTTTTCATATAACACCCAGTGCTCCATGCAGTACGTGCCCTCCGTAATACCCATCACCCGGCTAACCCATCCCCCCACCCCCTCCCCTCTAGAACCCTCGGTTTGTTTTTCAGAGTCCATAGTCTCTCATGGTTCCTCTCCCCCTTGGATTTCCGACCCTTCATTTTTCCTTTCCTTCTCCTAATGTCCTCCATGCTATTCCTTATGTTCCACAAATAAGTGAAACCATATGATAATTGACTTCCTTTGCTTGACTGATTTCACTGAGCATAATCTCCTCCTGTCCCATCCGTGTGGATGTAAAAGTTGGGTATTCATCCTTTCTGATGATTGAGTAATATTCCATTGTATATATGAACCACATCTTCTTTACCCATTCATCTGTTGAAGGGCATCTCGGCTCTTTCCACAGTTTGGCTATTGAGGACATTGCTGCTATGAACATTGGGGTGCATATGGCCCTTCTTTTCACTACCTCTGTGTCTTCGGGGTAAATACCCAGGAGTGCAATTGCTGGGTCATAGGGTAGCTCTATTTTTAATTTTTTGAGGCACTGCCACACTGTTTTCCAAAGTGGCTGTACCCACTTCCATTCCCGCCAACAGTGTAAGAGGGTTCCCCTTTCTCCACAACCTCGCCAACATTTGTTGTTTCTTGCCTTGTCAGTTTTTGCCATTCTAATTGGTGTAAGGTGGTATCTCAATGTGGTTTTGATTTGATTTGAATTTCCCTGATGGCTGATGATGAAAAATAATAATTATTTTTTTCATGTGTCTGTTAGCCATTTGTATGTCTTCTTTGGAGAAGTGTCTGTTCATGTCTTCTGCCCACTTTTTGACTTGATTATTTGTTTTTTGGGTGTTGAGTTTGAGAAGTTCTTTATAGATCTTCGATACCAGCCCTTTATCTGTAGTGTCATTTACAAATATCTTCTCCCATTCTGTGGGTTGCCTCTTTGTTTTGTTGACTGTTTCCTTTGCTGTGCAGAAGGTTTTTATCTTGATGAAGTCCCAAAAGTTCATTTTTGCTTTTGTTTCACTAGCCTTTGGAGATGTATCTTGAAAGAAGTTGCTGGGGTGATGACAAAGAGGTTACTGCCTATGTTCTCCTCTAGGATTTTGATGGATTCCTGTCTCACACTGAGGTCTTTCATCTATTTTGAGTTTAGCTTTGTGTATGGTGTTAGAGAATGGTCGAGTTTCATTCTTCCGCATGTGGCTGTCCAATTTTCCCAGCACCATTTACTGAAGAGACTGTCTTTTTTCCATTGCATGTTTTTTCCTGCTTTGTCAAAGATTATTTGACCATAGAGTTGAGGGTCCATATCTGGGTTCTCTATTCTGTTCCATTGGTCTGTATGTCTGTTTTTGTGCCAGTACCATGCTGTCTTGGTGATCACTGCTTTGTAATATAGCTTGAAATCGGGCAACGTGATGCCCCCGGCTTTGTTTTTCTTTTTCAAAATTTCCTTGACGATTCAGGGTTTTTTCTGGTACCATACAAATTTTAGGACCGTTTGTTCCAGCACTTTGAAAAATGTCATTGGAATTTTGATCGGGATGGCATTGAAGGTATAGATTGCTCTGGGTAGCATAGATATTTTAACAATGTTTATTCTTCTGATCCATGCGCATGGAATATTTTTCCATCTTTTTGTGTCTTCTTCAATTTCTTTCAGGAGTGTTCTGCAGTTCCTAGAGTATAGATCCTTTACCTCTTTGGTTAGGTTTATTCCGAGGTATCTTATGGTTTTTGGTGCTATTGTAAATGGAATCATTTCTCTAATTTCTCTTTCTACAGTTGCATTGTTAGTGTATAAGAAAGCAACTGATTTCTGTGCATTGATTTTGTATCCTGCCTCCATCCTTCTAATTGAATATTTCCTAGGTTTCATCTTCCCTTTAAATAACTCCCTTAGGGCACTCCGATGATTAGTTAAATTTCAGATACTCTTTGTGCACGTGTCTTGTAGAGTTGTGGACTCTCCCAAGCTGGAAGAGATCTCCAAGTCATCCGTCCAAATATCTCTCATGTCTTTGTGGTCAAATTGATCATTCATGTCAAGTAAAGATGGGTTTTCTTGCATTTTCATTGATGTCCGAGGATGCAAGAGAACCCCAAACTGGTGAATTGTCTCTCTAGACTCTTCCATAACCCAGTTTCCCTTTAGTAAAAAACATCTCTGGCCTTATGACTTTCAGCCACTCCAGCCTGCACTGCCCCCAGGCCCATTTTGATTGATAGTATCACATCCGCCTCTTACCTTACCCTTTGTCCCCTCTTCTATTAGTCCGCCTCCTTTAGAGCATGTCTGAAATCCACCCTCTCTTGCAACTTTCTTCTCTTCCTTCTGTAACAACTACCTTCTAAACTCAAGCCTTTCCTCAGCCCATCTGCTTGAGTTCCCTGCATCATCTCTCTTAGAGTTGGCTTGATCTTGGTAGTCACTTTCTCAGAAATTTGCAGTAGTGCCCAGCTATCTTACAAATTAAATAAAAATGTTAATGTCTTCAGGTAGAGAACCCAGCCTGTCTGTCCACATTGATTTTCCCATTTGAGTCTTAGGCTCTTCAACATTCCACTACTTAATTTTTAGAGAATTCTTTTGACAGTTATGTAGCTCTTCTTTGAAATGATAATTGTTATTTCTCTGTAGTTCTTTTAGTTTTAAGGGCTGATGACAACAACAGCAGCAGCAGCAGTAAAACTAGCTGGATCAGTGCCTTGCCCATAGTAGATAACTATCTGGGACCTGAACAACTGAGCAAATAAATGGAAGCACAGGAAATCACTGTAGACACCCAGATTTGCCCAGAAACCAGAAGTGTAGGACTCAGATTCTTGAAAAGAGAATTCTTGCTTCCTTGGTAGCTTCCTGTAGTGGTCAAGAAGAATGAGCCTTACTAAATATGGACTAAGAATGGCCTAAAATATTCCAAAATAATCTGTAATACTTTCAGGTTCTTGACTCAAATTCAGTATTTCTGTGACTTTATGTATGTTAATCTTCCTGTTTAGGAAGTTCTGCTATGAACAGTTCCAGTATCATTTTCTTTGGTTTGTTTTACCAGTTGGCTCTTAATATTTTATTTTATTTATTTTATTTATTTTTGTTTTTTTATTTTTATTTTTTGTGATGGTAAAGGATGATTTTTATTATTTTTATTTTTATTTTTATTTACAGTTAACATTTTTTTATTATGTTCAGTTAGCCAGCATCATTAGTTTTTGATGTAGTGTTCAACGATTCATTGGTTATGTATAACACCCAGTGCTCAGCACCACACGTGCCCTCCTTAATGCCCATCACCCGGGTACCCCATCCCCCACCCCCCTCCCTTCTGTAACCCTCAGTTTGTTTCCCAGAGTCCAGAGACTCTCATGGTTTGTCTCCCGCTCTGATTTCTTCCCATTTAGTTTTCCCTCCATTCCCCTGTGGTCCTCCACGCTATTCCTTATGTTCCACATATGAGTGAAACCATATGATAATTGTCTTGGCTCTTAATATTTTAAACTGAACTGAAGGGTGAGAAAACTTACCTATCAGATTCTTAATTAAACGATTCACTAAGACCTCTTTCAATGGTTCCCTTAAAATGTACCTTTATGTAAAGAGAGGGCTCCACGTAGGAAGTCATCTCTCCTGCATTGTTTCCTACATATTTTGCTATATCCTCGGTCATTCTTTTCCTGAGCCCTAGGGTCTCTGGAGAAAAGAGCAAGCTCTTGTCATAGTCCTCACCCAACTGAATGTGATTTATTCCTCACAGTTTTACAGGCTACATTCAGACAACCATGGGTTGTTGAGAGGAACTAACCCTGTTCCCCCACAGAGAGGAAAGACTGGCAACACATGGCTTTCATACAGTGCCAGTGAGTGCTGGTGCCATCAGGGGTCCTGGAGAGAGGATCAGAAAAGCACTCATAGAGAAAGTGCTTTGGGGAATGTGCCTTTGAAGGATAGATGTGTCTTCAATCAGTAAAGACATGGGGAAGGGCATTCCAGGCCGGGAGACTGTCACTGAGCAAGGGCAATGGGAGGCAATGAAGAGTGTGTGTTTGGGTAATGGCAAGTACTTCCTGGCATTCAGAAGATGTGAGCAGTGGTGTGGCTCATGATCCCTTCAGTGCATGCTTCTTGTGCTTCTACTCTGTGCCAGGTGCTATGGACAGGGAGGAATGAGACCAGATTCTGGCTTTGTGCTCATACTCCAGTGGAGGCAGGGGACCAGCAAGGGCTGGAATAGTGATCAGGCACCCTAGAAAGTGGCAAGTGCCCTGAGACAGTGGTAGACAGTGAACTCCTTGGAGCTCATGGAGGAGGAATATGAGGAGAGCATGCACAAGAGAGCCTTCTACACAATTCTGGAAAAACTTGAGAAAAATGATATTTTTTTGGATCCAAACTCACATACCCAGATCCTTCAGGCCTCATAAAGGCTGTGGGGTATGTTTGCCAAACATCAGAAATGGATTTCTAATTTGGGACCATGCTCTTAGGTTGTGCAAAATTGGTACCCCTGAGATGGTACAAGGATCATGTGTCCCTCAGAGAAGGTGGGAATACTGCTGCCCAACATGAAGCAAGTCCATAGCACCTGTTAGAAGAAATTCATGAACATCAACACTTCTGTATCTGTAAAAGTTTTTCTTAATTGTACATAAAGGAGAGTTTGTATAGAGGCAAATCTTAATGTCAGCTTTAGGGGTCATATCAAGGTCACTGGACAAGATAGCATTGGAAAGCTCAGTCCCTTTGGTGAAGCAGGATTGAAGGGGGCTGGAATTAGGAGGAGACTAAGGAAATTTGTCTTCATGCAGAAGTTAGAAGCAGTTTAAGAACCTTCTTGAGTGAGAAGCAATCCTACTTTCTCCACCCCCAAAGCATTGCTATGAGAATCATAGCACCGTATGGAATAGTCAGTTCTAACCTGGAAAATCTGGGTAGTTGAAAAGGGTTCTCATCTTTATTTTAAATGTGCTGCTACATGATAATTGACTTCCCTTGTGTTGCTAGAAGGGCTATTTTTGATCTAGAAACATTTCTTTCTTTGAAGGTCATCTGGATAGACTATCTACTGTCCACAGACAAAACATTCTTTAGTTTCTTCATCTCTTATTCTTGGGTAAGAAAACAGTTTTTATCTTTCAGACTTTTCTCATATACCTATCTTTTATATTTTACTGAGCACTTATAATCCAATGGAAGTAAGAGTCCTCTGTGCTTCGAAACTGATCAACAAGTCATAAGTGATTGGGGAGAATCTAAGTAATGAGTTGCATTTTAAATAATAATAACACCTGACTTAATCAATAATTCATACTATCAAGACTTGCTCAGTCAGGCTTAAAGCACAGGTCAAGATGTAACATCAAGTAATCACAGACAATTCTTTTTTTGTTTTCATATGGAATGCTTCACAAATTTGCATGTCATCCTTGTGCAGAGGCCATGCTAATCTCTGTAATCGTTCCAGTTTTAGCATATGTGTTGCTGAAGCAAGCACCACAATCGATTCTTAACACCAGTGAACTGAATGCATGTGAAATTGTATAGCACAAATAAAAATATCTGTTTATATATGTCCTTGATTTTCACCAGCTGCAGATTTAAATTAAAATAATATTTTATCTCAAGAGATTATGGGGCGCCTGGGTGGCTCAGTCAGTTAAGTGGCTGCCTTCGGCTCAGGTCGTGATCCCAGCGTCCTGGGATCGAGCCCCACATCGGGCTCCCTGCTCAATGGGAAGGCTGCTTCTCCCTCTCCCACTCCCCCTGCTTGTGTTCCCTCTCTTGCTGTGTCTCTCTCTGTCAAATAAATAAATAAAATATTTTTTTTAAATGTAACATTCTACCCATTTCCTGAGAGAATTATAAAGTGAAGAAAAGAAATGAAAAGATGTTTTTGGTTTTGATAAATTGTGGATTTTGGATTGAGGGGGGTGTGTGTGTGTGTGTGTGTGTGTATGCAAACTCAGTTGGAGAACAAATGCAAACAGAACTGAACTTGAATGTTGATTTTTTGCATCTAATTTTATATTTATATAGGCATGCATATGATCATATTCTCTTATGAATGAAAACTCAATCTACATATTTCCCTTGAACTGTGATGTATAAAATAAAATGTAACATATATTTATTGCAAGAAATGTAATTTGATGTTTAGGTTCTCTGGGAACTTTGATATTTCTATACTGAAAAAATGAACAGATATGGAAAGTCTGTTTATAAATCTTAAGATGTAACCATTATACTCATTCTCACCCATTTCTTGCAAAAGGGACATTGTCCCAGGAATGCAGCTGGTCATTTCCATAAATATATTTTCAAAGATTGCATTGACCTTACATGTCTCTCATGCCAAATTGCTCATTTTATAAAAATATCTCAATAGAAACACAAATTGTCCTTGTTCAGCCTTGAAATTCCATACTGGGAATATTTTCTTAATACAGAAATTCCACTGTGGTGGTTACACCTGGTGAACAGGTTTTACTTTGTTTCTGGCTTCAAAATTATGTAGATGCTAAGTATTAAGGGCTTATTAATTTGGCTCATATTAAAGTGGCTCATACTATGCATGAAGGAGACCATTTTCTTACATAGGTAATTCTGAGTGAGACACCTTTGTAATGCATAATCATTGCAATTGTTGTTTTTCATGTTAAAAGAAAGTCTTTTCTGTTTTCCTTTTTTAAAATTTCAGCTTTACTGAAATATATTTAACATATAAAAATTATGGAATGCTTCATGAAGTTGGGTGTCATCCATGCGCAGGGGCCATACCAGTCTTCTCTGTATAGTTCCAATTTTACTGTATGTGCTGCCCAAGCGAGCACTGCTTTCAGTTGTTCTTTAAGAGAAAGGTTGGGGGCGCCTGGGTGGCTCAGTCATTAAGCGTCTGCCTTCAGCTCCGGTCATGGTCCCAGGGTCCTGGGATCCAGCCCCACATCGGGCTCCCTGTTTGGCGGGAAGCCTGCTTCTCCCTCCCCCGATCCTCCTGCTTGTGTTCCCTCTGTCGCTGTATCCCTCTCTGTCAAATAAATAAATAAAATCGTTTTTTTAAAAAAAAGAAAGGTTAGAGGTGAGCCCTTTATCCCTAGAGTTGTGTCTCAGGTGTTTGAGCAGGCTTTGTTGGGGACTGTTCGGGGGAGCATCTCGGACCGAAACCAATGAACCAGTTAAAAATGCCCTCTGTACTTACCACATTCATTTTCCCCTGGACCCTTCGTAACCTTTCGGGGGATCCTAGACTGGTGTTTACATTCTATAGCTCATGAAATATTTATTGTTAGGTTTCCCAAACTTCCTTTCTGTCATTCGTAAGCTAAAATGCTTCTTGTCATTGAAGGTGCTTGAGGATGGAAAGTAAAGCAAACCAAGGACTCAGTGAAGTCATCTTGGAGATTCCCAGGGCTCCTAAAACCTATGAAAAGCCCTGAGATGTCCTGTAGTAAAAAATCTGCTTCACTATATTTAACTCAGCATTTTCCAAATGTACCCAACCAAGGAACACTTCGTTTTTATATTTGCTTCAGACCTATTAACATTCTTTGGTGCTGTGTTCTGTGGAAGCAATGACCTTTAGGAAGGTCTGGGTTACTTGTATTAGACCATTTAATGCACATAAGCAATGGCATCTGAGGCTGATATTCTCAAACTCCCCAGGAGTAAGATTTACCAGCCATCTCTGAGCAAGAAGATTAGCAGGTTTTTTTTAAAGATTTATTTATTTATTTGAGAGAGCGAGAATGAGAGAGAGAGAGTACATGAGAGGGGGGAGGGTCAGAGGGAGAAGCAGGCTCCTCGCTGAGCAGGGAGCCCGATGCGGGACTCGATCCCGGGACTCCGGGATCATGACCTGAGCCGAAGGCAGTCGCTTAACCAACTGAGCCACCCAGGCGCCCCAGATTAGCAGTTCTTAATCACAACTTTAAGCTTCCTAGGATAACTGGCCATGAATGTCTGCATTGATTTAGGGTCCAGCAGGTTTGAAGGTAGCAAAAACTTCTGTGGTATCTCCAGTAGGTTCAGAAACTGGCCTTCTAGGCTTAGCACTTTGTCAGCCGCAGAGACAACGGAAAACAATGACCAACCCCCAGAAGGAAGAATGAGACTCGTTGGCACAGTCCCCTCTGCTCTTAAATGCTATTGCACAGGAATGACATTCGCCAGAGGTCTCTCCACCTCTCCCTCTGTACTGAATGTCTTTGAGAGGATGGACTTCGGTAACCGTGACCATGTCCTTGGAGGGGAAGCGTGGGGACCAGCATCACAACTGTGATGACAAAGTCTCCTCCCCTTCCAAGAACGCTCAGAGAAAGTGTTGCTTCAGAAAGGAGTTAAAGAAAAGAGTTTCAGAATACATTATTTGATTCTTTTTCTTTTTGAAGAATCATCTGTTGAGCCATTAGGGTCACAGACCAAATCCAATTCCATGTTTCTGAGAACCCATCTTTTTCCACTGTAGGAAATTGAGTTTGCATATGGTTTGACAAATTAACTTTTCTTTAAAGAAACAGTAAAAAGTAATTACTCATTCTGCAAAATTTTGAAATCCTTGGCATCAAGTTTCAGTGGATTTTCTTTTCAGTGAATATGATTGGAATTCTATTTAATATATAATTTTAAAAAGTCAGTTTCTGTTTATATAGCATATAAAGTAGATCTTATGTGGACAGTTTAATAGCAAATGTTTGTTTTATGAGCCAATAAAGACTCATAATTAAAAATCTTGAAAGTTCAACATAAGCCCAAGCTTTCTTTCTAGTAGCTGGGGAACCTGAGCTTCACTGTGGCAGAGTTCAGGGAGTTACATTTAAGAAAAAGTGTGATTACTTTAACCCAGATGCTGCCCTGCTACCTATAACATCAGGACCCAGCTTCTGTGCCTCTGTTCCTATGTTCCCTTTTTCATTTTTTTTTTTTTTGTTCCTGTGTTCCCTCCGTGCCTCTCATCTCTGTTCCTTCTTTTCAGCTTCCAGAACACTTTATGTGAATTTAAATTTTGCCAGTTTCAACCTTGTATTCTAGTTATCTGTTTACAAGTCTGATCTCTCAAAGGCAATCCATATCACCTTCATCTCTTTATCCCCCAGAGTCTGCCCTAGAGTCTTCACTTAGAAAATGTCAATCAAATGTCTAATAAATAAATGGGATTTAACATATATACAACACTTCAGGAAAGATGTGTTGTCTGATAAAGGGAAGCATTCCTTTACTTCCACAATTGAATGTCTCCTTTTTAATAAGAGCTCTCTGGGAAAGAGAACCAGGGTATTGGGACATAGGAGCTTCTCATTGTTGCTTTTCCCCTTTCGCATCTCCCCTGTACTCCTTTCCTTACAGATGGACTGCCAATTACAGCTTTTGAGTTTCTCATTCTTTGTTTTTGGTAAATTCTTGGGTTGATTCTTTTACAGATAAAACAATATTGGAATATGGGGACTAAGTAATGAAAAAGGGGAGAGGAAAAGAGTAGGCTAGAGGAAGAAAGTGTCCATTGACTAAGCCTGGAAAGAGAGGCATTGCACAGCCAGCCCTGTTTGCTCAGTTTTGCGCAGTATCAGTGAATAGCTGAAATAGGACAGAGTTATAATGTGTGAAGGATAGGCAAGGAAAATTGTCTGTGTAAATAGCTGACTAGGAAACTTCAGGGACAATAGTCTCAAGAATGCATTCTTGAGTCTTGAGTGAGTATAAGAGTGTTAGCCTTGGTTTGGTGCCATCATCCGCTTGAATAATCACAGCAGCAAACACACAAGGGGGCTTTGGTAGAGCTCTTGGGTGGGAGAGAGGTGTGACGGGGGCTTGGAACCCATCATCTCCAACCACTGGAGGGAAGCCAAGGTGGAAAGGAGTGGATGGAATGCACTTCAAGATTCTTGCCCTTTACAAAGCACGAGTGCTCCTGCACTTCAGCCTTGATGCTGTAAAGAGTCTTGAAGTACACCAGACTGTCACTCTTTGCTATAGACCAGAGGTTCTCAAATACTCAAATCTTGTGTCTCACAAATCACTGTCAAGGGACTGGGCACTCACCAGGATAAAAACCAAACTCCCCTATGTTTTTCAGCATAGGACATTGATGTGTTTAGACAGTTTGTCAGCATATTTATGATTTTTGGTGAGTTTCAAGGACATGATCAATTGCAGAAAGGTTATTGGACATAAATGTGATTGTCGATAGGCTGGGGAACCAAAATTGGGAGAAACATGAGATGTTTGTGCTTACTTCTAGTCGGCTGCAAGGTCACGGGTGGAGAACGGAGGCGGGAGAGGGTGGGAGGAGGGTAGGTGGGAGAAGACACGTGATGTTTGCAGATGGGTAAGAGTGTTGAAAGAGGGCCAATGTCAAGTCATGGAGAGGCGGTCCACTAGTGAGTGAATGCTCAGGCACTGCCACTGACTCTCAGGGTGGCCTTGGGAAAGTTAGCTAAGCTCTCTGGACTCCATTTTCCTCAAAATGGAGATGGTAATAATAGAACCTTGGATTTAGTAAGTGTTTAATAAAGGTCACTTAATGTTATTACCATGTTAAACTTTTTAAAAAAATCTTCTATCTTCCTACTACTATAAAGCTAAATTCAGTAAATGTGGTTGAGTCTGGGCCCTATCCCAAGGGGGCTTTATTGCTTAAATGTAGAAATAACATTGTAATGAGGTTGTTTTCATCTTCACAGAACTCTTAGAGCAAGGGGCCTTAAGACAGATTCTGAGCAAACTCCACCCCAGTTTCTTTGTGATTTCAGAGAAGAAATAGAAACATACCCTTGGTGATTAAATTGAAAAGTTTGCAATATTTTTCAGTTCTGCGTGGGTTTTTTTGGAATTAGCAATCTGTTTTAACTTAATGAAATCCTTTTTATTTATTTATTTTACTTATTTATTTTTTAAAAGATTTTATTTATGAGAGCGAGAGTGAGACCGAGAGAGAGAGAGAGAGAGAGAGAGCGTACGCACAAGCAGGGAGGGGCAGAGGGAGAGGGAGAAGCAGGCTCCCCACTGAGCATGGAGCCCAACATGGGGCTCCATCCCAGGACCCTGGGACCATGACCTGAGCCGAAGGCAGACGCTTAACCAACTGAGCCACCTAGCGCCCCAATGAAATCCTCAATTAAAAATTGAGGGATTATAACTATCAGTTTAAATGCCTCTTCCTTTATTGACTGTCACCTTCACGAGGGCAGAGACTATGTCATCCTCATCCCTGGATTCCCATGCTCAGCATTGCGAAGCGTGGCACAGGGTAGGCACTGCGTGAATGCCAATAAGTGCAGTGCTTTAGCTTTTCGAGTTAGGGTGCTTTCATCTGTCCTAGTTCTGAAAGAGTTCAGACTAAGTCTAGGAAAAATCAAAAGCAGATCTAAAAAAGATAGGATAAAAACTTACTGGTGCTTCCTTATTAGTTCTCGCTAGATTTTTTTAAATGTCAATTAGGAGAATATTATACATTTCATGGATTAATAGAAAATTGAGGTTGGCGTAGAGTGGCCTAGCTAGAAATGTAGGGATTTTGAGCAATAGCTTTAAAAGTATAAACTTTCAGCTATAAGATGACTATGTTTGGAGATCTAATGTGCAGTAATGTGACTGCAGTTAAGAGTACTGTGCTTTTTTTTTTTTTTTTAAGATTTTATTGATTTATTTGACAGAGAGAGACACAGCAAGAGAGGGAACACAAGCAAGGGGAGTGGGAGAGGGAGAAGCAGGCTCCCCGCCCAGCAGAGGGCCTGATGCGGGGCTCGATCCCAGGACCCCGGGATCATGACCTGAGCCGAAGGCAGACGCTTAACCGACCGAGCCACCCAGGCACCCCAACAGTACTGCACTTTATACCTGAAATTTGCTGAGGGTAGTTGTTAAGTGTTCTCACCACAAAAAAAAAAGATAATTAGGTGATGGATGTGTTAATTAACTTGATCGTGGTAATCATTTCACAGTGTATATGTATATCAAATCATCACATTTTACACTTTAAATATGTACAGTGTTATGTGTCAATTATCCCTCAATAAAGCCGGAAAAAAAAAGAATTCTCCTCCAAACCCCACAGTCACTCTCATTGCTAAGGAAAGACTAGCCCTAGGAATAGAGATTGAAGGAATCAGTCAGGGAAAGATAGCACCAGGCAAGACATCTGGAAGAAAACCAGTACTGTCCCTGTGAATCTTCCATAGTTAAAACTCCTTTTCTGCATCTCAGGGGTGAAGGCTTCTATAGGGATTGATTTCTGTGTTTAGTACTAGGACATGCTTTGGGAATAATGGAAACCATTAAGTTCTACAGGCTGACTGAATTCTATTTAAAATCCTACAAGTCTTGTTCGTCACCTGGATATCTGTAGGGTTCATTTGCGAGGTTTTGTAGTCTAGCTATTTTTTTTTTTAAAGATTTTATTTATTTGACAGAGAGAGACACAGCGAGAGAGGGAACACAAGCAGGGGGAGTGGGAGAGGGAGAAGCAGCCTTCCCGCCTAGCAGACAGCCTGATGCGGGGCTTGATCCCAGGACCCCGGGATCATGACCTGAGCCGAAGGCAGACGCTTAACGACTGAGCCACCCAGGCACCCCTGTAGTCTAGCTACTGTGGCAGCAGAGATAATGTGCACATCAGAGCAGCAGAGACCTTGGATCAGTTCTGCGTTTCTAGGAAGTGAAGTCCTTCAGAGAGGACTTGTTCTTTTAGCAGAAATCAAACTAATGTTGAACTTCTTTTGCCTTTTGTGAGTGGACAGTTAAAGAGAGTGCGAAACATTACTTCAGCCATTAGGTATGAGAAACTTGGAATCCGTTTATCTTGCTGAATGCTTCCATAGGCCATTACAATCCTCCAACGCTTTGAAACAGCTTAAGCCACGATAGGGTTGGTGAACCTCACACAAAATTCACTTTGGACATTGACTAGGCTGAATTTCTCTGGAAACATTTCTTCTCTAAAATCCTAGGACTTGTAAGGACCACATCCCTTTGATTTTTGGCATTCTGAGTTCCCATTTCCTTTTTCTATCATCTGGGTGTATAGGACCATATTCTGTCACTGTGAACTTGGCAAAGAGAAAGGAGAACTATGAAGGTGAAGTAGTCGGCACCAGCTCTTTCACAAGAGGTAGCATGAATTCTCTATATCCTCTTTTGTGCTTATGCACATTTAATTGGATTAAACAAATATCCAGTAATTTGTACATAAGGAGAACAGTTCTAAATATGCTAGGATATAGAAAGCAGAGTAAGACTCCTCTGCCCTGAGGAAGCTTACATTCTAATGCACACAGAGCACAGTTTATATAGGGATCTTCAAAGAAAAGACTTGAGGGGAAATCCGGGAAGACTTCCTGGAAATAGTGATGGAAGGCAGTGTAGTATAGTTTTTAACTCCCAACACCAGACTCCTGGGATTCAAATCTCAGATGGACCACGTACTAGCTGGGTGATCTTTTTTTTTTAATTTAATTTTATTATATTATGTTAATCACCATACATTACATCATTAGTTTTTGATGTAATATTCCATGATTTATTGTTTGTGTATAGCACCCAGTGCTCCATTCAGTACATGCCCTCCTTAATACCCAACACTGGGCCAACCAATCCCCCCTCCCCTCTAAAATACCATCTGTTTCTCAGAGTCCATAGTCTCTCATGGTTCGTCTCCCCCTCTGATTCCCCCCCTTCAATTTTCCCTTCCTACTATCTTCTCTCTCTCTCTTTTTTTAACATATAATGTATTATTTGTTTCAGAGGTACAGGTCTGTGATTCAACAGTCTTACACAATTCACAGCGCTCACCATAGCACATACCCTCCCCAATGTCTATCACCCAGCACCCCATCCCTCCCACCCCCCACCACTCCAGCAACCCTCAGTTTGGTTCCTGAGATTAAGAATTCCTCGTATCAATGAGATCATCTTTCTCTGATTGACTTATTTCACTTAGCATAATACCCTTTAATTCCATCCTCGTTGTTGCAAATGGCATGATTTCAGGGTTTTTTTGATGGCTGCATAATATTCCATTGTATATATATACCACATCTTCTTTATCCATTCATCTGTCGATGGACATCTTGGCTCTTTCCATAGTTTGGCTATTGTGGACATTGCTGCTATAAACATTGGGGTGCACATACCCCTTTGGATCACTACATTTGTATCTTTGGGTTAAATACCCAGTAGTGCAATTGCTGGGTTGTATGGTCTAGCTGGGTGATCTTGGGCCACCCTTCTGTGCCTCAGTTTCCTGAGAAACTGAGATGACAACATCAGAGCCTACCTCACAGAGGTGATGTGAGCATCAAGTAAGTTATTTGTTGGAGAGATCAGGGCCTCTTTGTAAGTCTGGGATAGTGGGAGACCCAGGCAAGGACTTCAGGAATAGATACAAGATTAGGTTGGTGTATTGGATTGTGTTGGCTGCTACACGATAGACTGAAGCAGGGTAAGAGTGGAGACCAATGAGGACAGGGTGGTTGTAGGAATTGAGGTGAAGGGCCTGAGCCTGAGGTCTGGCATGGAAGACAGGCAAAAGCAGGCAAGCATGAGCCACAGTGCAGAGGTGGGCTCCATCGTCGGGCCATGGATGCTGGTCAGATTGGCCCAAATGATGGCAGAGAAGGAAGAGAAGTATGGAAAGTAACTTGGCAACTTTTTGTAGGAATAGAGTTTTGATGCTCACACTTGAGGAGTTTTGACATAACTCGGTAAAGATGAAGAATTTGGACTTTCTATTCCTTTTAGAGGATTATTGTACAATACGGTGGACATTTAATTCTGGAGAACTTCTGTTGTTGCAGCCAAGGGAAGTAAATGTTGAGTGCTGTTGATAAATAAGGAAAGGAAAGGAACAAACATTAAATGCCTCCCTGTGCTGATCAGCTGAATTCCTGCATAGCCTTGGGATTCTGGATGGGACGGGCTTGTGGAAGGGACACTCAGTTTGACCACGGACGAGGAAGCACATTACTCAGGGGCTTCATGTACAACCCAGGCAAATGTGGGAGATAGGATGTAGAAGATTGCATCTAAGTGGGTAGCTAGAAAGCTCAAAAGTTTCCCATTTGTTCCTATGCTGTCATCCATATCAGGTGGGCTTCCAAAATAGTTGAGAGAGCTGTCAGAGTAATCATCTCAGATTTAATAATAGAGATAGTGGGTAATGGAGCAAGACAGGGCAAGCTCATTTCCCCTGAGGTCTGAGAAGCAGCATAGAAGAGATGATAAAGCCGATGTTTACAGACTGATTCGAATCCCAGTTCTCTCAGGTACTAGCTACGTAACCTCAGACAAGTTACTTCAGCTCTAATTGAAAAAAAAATTTCCAGTTTTATTGGCTCATATGGAATTTAAGAAAGAAACAAAGAAAAATAAATAAAACATAACATAATAAAGAAAAATATACAAAAAGCCAAACCCTTAAATATAGAGAACAAACTGGTCGTTGCCAGAAGGGATTGGGGGGGGGATGGGTGAAATAGATAAAGGGGATCAAGAGTACATTTATCTTGATGAGCACTGAGAAATGTATAGAACTGTTGAATCACTATATTGAACACCTGATGTTAATTTAATACTGTATGTTAATTATACCCCAATAAAAAGCAATAGAGAGAAGTTGGTCATTAGTTAAAAGAAAGTTTTACTGAGATATAATTGACACATGACATTGTATAAGTTTAAGGTGTACAACATCATGATTTATGTATATATTGCAAAGTGATTACCACAATAAGTTAACTTCCATCATATTACATGGCCACAAATTTTTTCTTCGTAATGACAACTTTTAATATCTGCTCTCATGGCAAATATTAAATATACAATACAGTTTTGTTAACTATAGTCACCATGCTGTACATTGCACCTCCAGAGCTTATTTATTTTATAACTGGAAATTTGTACCTTTTGACCACCTTCACCCGTCTTCTTCACCCCCATCCGCCACCCAGAGCAACCACCAATCTGCTGTTTCTATGAAGTGTTTTTTTTTTTTTCAAGATTCACATATGAGATCATACAGTGTCTTTCTCCGTTGTCTTTCATTTAGCATAATGCCCTCAAGTTCCATCTATGTTGTTGCAAATGGCAGGATTTCCCTCCTTTTTATGACCGGGTAGTAGTATTCCATGTGAGAAATGGGAGTAATAGCACCTGTCACACGGGGCTGTTGCGAGGTTTAAATGGCGGGTTTTGAAATACACAGAACCTAGCACGTATGTAGTAAGTTCCATAATTGTTAGCGATTATGGCTCCATCTGTGCTCTCCAGGCTGAGCTCCTTGGGTCTTCTAACCCCATGCTTCCCAAAGGTTAGTGCGTGTAGGCTGACCAGAGGTCTTGTAGCACGAGGATTCTGATTCAGCAGATCTGCAACAGCCTGAGGATTTGCTTTCAGGCAAGACCAACCCTGCTGGGCTGGGAGCCACATTTTCTTTCTTTCTTTCTTTTTTTATTTATTTATTTTTTCTTTCTTTTTTTAAAGATTTTATTCACTTATTTGACAGAGAGAGAGAGAGAGAGAGAGAGGAAGAGTACAAGCAAGGGGAGTAGCAGAGGGGGAGAGAGAAGCAGGCTCTCTGCTGAGCAGGGAGTCCGATGTGGGGCTCGATCCCAGGACCCCGCTTAACGACTGAGCCACCCAGGCGCCCCTGGGGGCCACACTTTAAATAGCAGAAGTCTAATTGGCATCCCTTCTTTCAGCCTCAACTTCTTTGTAATCATCTAACCCACCCCCAGGGTGATCTTTATAAAATACCAATATCCATTATATCTTTACAAAATATCAGTTCGAGTCATAGCACCTCCAAGTGCTCCCATGTGACACTAGGGTAGATCAAATTCACACTTTGCCTCCGTCTGAGATTCAAAGCTCTTTGCTTCTGGCTCCAACCTACCTTCCTAAGCATTCTTGATTTCAATCACACTGTGTTGCATGCTGAGCAGGCCTGGCACTTTAGTTTTGGTTTTGTCTTGCCTTTTTTATTGTGGTAGTAAAATACACATAACATAAAGTTTACCATTTTAACTATGTGTTAAGCATGCGACTGAGGGGCATTTAGTGCCTTCTGCTGCTCTGCAGCCATAGCCGCTCTCCGTCCCCACAACTTTCTCATCATCCCAAACTGAAACTCCGCACCGTTAAACAATATTGCTCTGTTTCTCCGCCCCCCAGCCCCTGGAAACCACCGTCTTACTTTCTGTTTCTTAGCACGTTTTGCTATCCGTTATTTCAGTGAATCTTCACAACAGCCCAGTAAGGGGGTGCTATTATTATTCCCATTTTCTAGGTGAGGAAACTGGGGCCCAGAAAGGTCAGGTGACTTGCCCGGGTTCACATGCTAGGCAGTTGCCAGGATGTAGTGAGCACAGGGACCGAATGAACTGCTGAAATTTCAGAACTGGCAGGACCATGGAAATGTTTTATAGACGATCCAGAGATTTAGTTGGAATACGACTAAGATCAGGAATTTAATGAATTGCTGCTTTCTTTCAGGGACATGTTCAGTCTTTACTGCACCATATAGAAACTGGAAATATCCTGCTAGAATGTTGAAGGATGTAAGAAACCTTTTGCTTCTTAGTATTGCCTCAGATGAAGAGAACATGCCATACAGAATTCCCAAAAGTGCAAAACCAGTAAGAGATGTACTTGTAGATCCGACTTTGTTTCTCTATCGATCTGGGTTTGCCTTCCTTCCTTCCTTCTTTCCTTCTTCCTTCCTTCCTTCCTTCCTTCCCTTTTCTTTCTTTCTTTTCTTTCTTTCTTTCTTTCTTTCTTTCTTTCTTTCTTTCTTTCTTTCTTTCTTTCTTTCTTTTTCTTTCTTTCTTTCTTTCTTTCTTTCTTTCTTTCTTTCTTTCTTTCTTTCTTTCTTTCTTTCTTTCTTTCTTCTTTCTTTCTTTCTTCTTTCTTTCCTTTATTTCTTTCCTTTCTTTCTCTCCTGTTTGTCTTTTAGGAACAGAACAGAATTAGCAGGATGAGAGATGTTCAGCAACCTTTGGCTGTTCATCAGCATTTTTCCAGGTAGGACTCATTGTTTTTTTAACTGATTCATCCACCAAACATTTATTCAGCTTAGGTTTTCTGCCAGGAACAGTTTGGGATGCGGGGAGTACAACACTGGACACAAATCACCTGACCCTGTCCTCAGAAGGGACCACAGAAGGTGCACAAAATGAACATCAGCTTTGGTCTAGGAAAGAGTGGACATTTTACTTGTGGAGGTATGTGTGCTCTTATGTAGATAGGCTCATTTTCTTCAGTGCCTGTCTTCCCCACCACCTCACCCAGACCAAGGCCCATGCCTGTGCAGTGAGAGCTTGCTGAAAAAACTCAGGTTTGAGAAAAGAAAAGCCATCCTCTGGGGATAATGCAAAGGAATCAGAAAGCCTGATCCTGTTTCTGGATCTCTTTTGGGGCATGACTTTGGCACTCGCCATTTCCTGGTTTATGCAGCATTGTACGGGGCACACATGTTACCTAATCCAGTCTAGGTTAATTTTCATTCTTAATTTTATCCATTGGAAAATCATATTCCCTTAAGATGAGTATCTGATGAAATAGAGTCTTACGAGATGTAATTTTTGAAGACAGTTTTGATTGAAAATAAACTGGAAAATTCCATGATTTGGATGCCATACACATTTAACATCATTACTGTCTACATGAGAATTGTAAACATTTCATTCTTTCTCACTGTTTGAATATCTTTAATAAACCGTATATGAGTAAGAGATGATGACTTCATTCAAATTGATGAAGCATGCCATCATGCATTTCCCCCATAAACTTAAAAAAAAAATCCCCCAGAGTCACACTGAGATTTGAAAGACCACTTTCCTTTATGTGAGGAATTGTTTATAAAAAAAAAAAAAGTGTGTGTACGTTTCTCTCTCTCTCTCTCTCTCTCTCTCTCTCTGTGCATAAAGGAAGAGTTGGTCCTTGATAATGCACAGCAAATTTTATAACTACAAATATATGGCATGATTATCCTCCACAATGGCATTTTAAATACTTTGAGGTTTTTATTTTTAAATAAACAAATATTGTAACCAGAGTAATAGCCAAAGATGGATTCACTGTTACATTCTGCTTTTCTTCAGACCCAATCTGGTTTTCTTTAGAATTCCATATAAACATTTTAAATGATGTTTACATGAGCCAAACACTTTCTGGCCATTATTGGTCTGTGAAGGCTGCAAGGGTTTCCTTCTCTGTGTCAGTCGGGCCAGGCTGACTGACAGATTGGTGGGGGGTGGGGCGGTGGGCAAACTGATCAGCGGAGCCCAGTTGGGGCAGCCGCTGAGCTAGGACTAAATCTGCTGACTGGCTCATTGAGCCCCCCAGTGACTGCCTGGGAGAGAGGGCAGTTGTTCCTTGGTTACAGAGCACTAACTAGTTAACTTCAGCCTCTTCAGATGTGGCACAGTGAAGATGTGCTCTCTTTCTTGCTATATCTTTCTTTTTATGAAAGATATTTTTCATGACTGCATTTGGTTATCACCAGGAACTACTGGTGACATTTTCAACTGAATTCTCCCGTTCTGCTAGAATCCGTGATTCGTCTGTTGTTCTTTCCGTGGCACTTTTAGCAGCTCTGCTTTTTGCTCTTTTCAGATTTATTTCAGCCCCTTGACTGCTGTACTTTTTCTTGGTGAACCTTCCCTATCCCTGCCTCCAGCTTCTTAGTCAGTCTTTACATTAAGGTACAACTTTCAGGTACCTTTTCTGGCCAATATGCTTAGTGCCTCTTGTCTTCCTTGGTGCTCAGGAAAACTCCAAGCAAAGATCAATCTAACATCTCCCTCGTCCATTCCTACATGTGGGCTGTTTGTTGCTCTGGAGAAGATCTTGCCTCTGTGCTGCTTAGTACCACTCTAGAGTCATGCTCTTCCACCACACGATCATGATGAGGACATACATTAGGTGGCATAACAGCCCGGCTCTTGTCTCTGGCCCGAGACGCCACTTAACTCATGCCATGTTAGATTTATCCAGCCGGTCCACTGCATGCTGACTGATCTCAGGGCTCTCTCATTCTTGTCACAGTGGCATCAAGAAACCTCTGTATCACCAGTTGTTTGCCCTCAATTCCCTCCCTGAGAAGAGTGCATCTTACTCACAGTCCTTTAGATTGTATACTGCTGCTAATATTAATCTCTCTAATTAAAGCTATGATGTATTGGGTGGCTACTATGTGCTAGACACAGTGCTAGCCACTTTTATGTCCACTAACTTAATTCTCACAGAAACTTTGGTATGTAGGTATTATAACTCAGACTTTACAGTTCAGGTAATTGAGACTCATAAAGATTAAGGAACTCACAAAGACCACACAACTCTAAAGGGATAGAGTTGGGATTTGAACCCAGGTCCAAATGATTCAAAGCCCAAACTCTTCACTGTTCAACACTGGCTTCCATGTTGTTTTTGAGAGGTGTTTCTTAATTTCGAATGTTACACACAATAACGAACTTAAGAAATGCAAAAAACCCTGGAAAACAATAAAATAAAATAACTTAAATAAAAATAAAAATATGTTTAATCACATATTGTTCCATCAGCCAGAGACACTTCTGAAAGTTTTCTTTCCCTAGTCCTGTTTTCTACACAGGATTTTATTTGTTCGTGTGTGTATCATGTTTAACATGATTAGGCTAATATAACATATACAATTTTATGACCTTCTTTTTCACCTATATGATAACAAGTATTTTTTCATAATGTGGATTCTTCACAAACATGCTTTTCAGTGGCCTCTGCACTGATTAAAAAACACATGAAAAATCCACTGGGTAATGTCGCAAATGCGGAGACTTTCCATGAAATAAGAAATATAATCTCAGGAGGAAGGATAAAGGGAGCTCGACTCCTAGTGGTGGGCTAATATTACTCTATTTTAAATTGAAGAATGCAACAAGTGTAGACATTTTATGTGGAGCTTCATTAAAATTCAACTTTATAAAATCCTCAAGCAGAACAAGCAAAGGTGGATGAGTCTGAAATTGTGGAGAATTTGTTGGAAAGGTCATCATCAGCCCTGAGATATGTAAGTAAATTCCTTGAATTACAAGACTGTATGTCGTCTTCATTCTGACATTTCTACTCCTCTAGGTTTGTGTCCAAAGAAAGTCATGATCTTGCTACTCTCTTGCCCCTCAGCCTTTTTTCTCCCCTCCACAGCTGCACGGTACAATAACTATGAGCCTACCGGAGTCCTGAAATAGTTCTCAGGATGTGTTCACTTTGATTCTAATTCAGGATTAAGCCTTTAGTGTCATTTAGTCCCGATCTGTTTCTACTGGGAGATGATGGCACATGTTTTCTGTGTGTCACACAGGCCCCAGATGTGGCCCCTGCAGAATGTTTCAAGATTAGGAATTTAATGAATTGACATAACTATAGCTTTATAATAAGCCTCAGTGTCTATTAGGACACATCCTTTTACACTGTTGTTGTTCTTCAGGATTATCGTGGATTTTTCCAACTCATTGCTCTCCATAGGAATTTTGTAATTAACTTCTGAAGTTATATAGAAAAGTAAATCTAAACAAATCTACCGGGTTTTGACCAGAACTACATTAATTAGTAGATTATTTGGGGAGATCTGATAGATTTATGATATCAGGACTTCTTGTCCAGGGATATGACATATCTTTCCATTTATTTAGATCTTCTTTTGTCTGCTTTAATAAAGACATTACTTTCTGTGTAATGTTTTAGCACACTTTTGTTAGATTAACTACTGAGCACTGTATAGTTTCTTTTCTTTAAGTAGGCTAATAGTTTTCAAAAATATTTTCATTATTGAAGTATAGTTGATATACAATGTTATATTCATTTCAGGTGCACAACATAGTGATTTGACATTTATATACATTATGAAATGCTCACAATGATAAGTGTAGTCCCCATCTGTCACCATACAAGGCTATTACAGTATTATTGACTACATTCCGTATGCTGTACTTTTCATCTCCCTGACTTCTTTATTTTGTAACTGGAAGTTTGTACCTCTTCATCCCCTTCACCTACTTTGCCCATCCCCCCACCCTCTCCTCTCTGGCAACCACCAGTTTCTTTTCTATATGAAGAAACCTATAAATTTATTTAAAAACATGAAAAAGTGATTTGTGTAATTACAGAGATATAACTTTTTTTGGAAATATATAAGACCAAAAGTATGTATAGTGCAATTTTAATAAATTACAATCTGATGATTGAAGTTTGTAAAATTAAAACATAATTTTCATAATCATTCAGTTATATTTGTCTAATTTCCTTTGTTTAAACCTTTTTCAAAGGTTTCTTGTTTGACCCACAAATTATTTAGAAGTATGTTATTTAATTTCCAAGTGTTCAGGGGTTTTCCAGATATTTGGAAGTTCATTTATTATTGATTTCTAATTTAATTCTATTTTGATAAGGCAACATAATCTGTATGATTTTAATGCTTTAAATTTACTGAAACTGGTTTTATGGTCCAGCATATTTTGAATCTTTAAAACAATTGCACATAGAATGTAAAACATCTGTTCTATAGTTGCTAGGCATCGTGTTCCGTAAACACATAGGCCAAGTTTGTTGGCAGTGTAGTAAGTCTTCAATACCCTTACTTATTTTCTGTTTACTTGCTCCATTGATTACTGGTAGAGAAGTGTTGAACTCACCAAATGAAACTGTGGGTTTGTTTCTTCTTTCAGTTCTTACTCCATTTTGAAGCTTTGTAATTAAGTGTATACCTATTTAGGATTGTTATGTTTTCTTGATTCCTTTATCATTGTGAAACATCCCTCTTTTTCCTTAGTACTTTGCTTTACCTGAAGTCTTCTTTGTCTGATACTAATTAGCCATTCAACATTTTTGTCATTAGGATTACATAGTATATATGTTTCTATTCTTTAACTTGTAACCTAGCTGTCTTTATAATTAAGGTATCTTGTAGACACTTGAATAGTTGACCTTTGAACAACACAAGTTTGAACTGCACAGGTCCACTTATATGTGGATTTTTAAATAAATGCAAGACAGTACTGTAAATGTATGTTCTCTTCCTTATGATTTTCTTAATAATAACCTTTTCTTTTCTCCAGCTTACTTTATTGTAAGAATGCAGTACATAATACATATAACATCCAAAATCTGTGTTAATCGACTGTTTATGTTATCAGTAAGGCTTCCACTCAACAGTAGGCTATTAGTAGTTAAGTTTTAGGGGAGTCAAAAGTTAAATGTGCATTTTCAACTATGTGGGGGGTGTCAGTGCTCTAACCCCTCACATCGTTCAAGGGTAGTTTGGCCTTACTTTTCTTTTTCTTTTTTTTAAGATTTTATTTATTTATTTGAGAGAGAGAGAGAGCGAGAGAGAGCATGAAAGGGGAGGAGAAGGAGAAGCAAGCTTCCCACGAACAGGGAGCCCAATGCGGGCTACATCCCAGAACCCTGGGATCACGACCTGAGCTGAAGGCAGATGCTTAACCGACTGAGCCACCCAGACATCCCTATTTTTTATTTTTTTTTGAAAGATTTTATTTATTTGTTTGAGAGAGAGAGTGTGAGCACAGGGGGGTAGGGGCAGAGGGAGAGGGAGAAGCAGAGCAGGGAGCGCCATGCGGGGCTCGATCCCAGAACTCTGGGATCACGACCTGGCCTGAAGACAGACGCTTAACCGACTGAGCCACACAGGTGCCCCTTGGCCTTACTTTTCTATCCAATTTTAGCAGTTCCAGACTTTATATTTGTGTCCGTTGACAGTTAATATAATTATTAGTATGGTTAAATTTAAGTCTACCATCTTACTACATGTTTTCTGTTTGTCCCATTTGATCTTTGTTATCTTTGTCTTCTTTTTCTTCTTTCTTTTGAATTAAATGAGTAATTAGTATGCCATTTTATCTTTTTTGATTTATAATTTATATCACATGTGTGTTTTATTTGTTGCCCTAGGCAGTTTATAGTATACATCTTTAACTTATTACTGTGTGCTGTGAACTCCTATTGTGCCACTTTATGTATAATGTAAGAACCTGACAACAGTACATTGTTACTGTCCACCCTCCTGTCGTCTGCATTGTTATTATCATAGATTTGACTTCTACACATATTATAAACCCTACAGTCCTTTGTTTTTATTTCGATTCTCTTGGACATAAAGATGAAAAAAATTATTTTATATTTATCTATGTATATATTATTGCCAGTGCTTTTCATGTCTTTATGTAAATCTGAGTTTCCATCTGATATCATTTTCCTTTTACCTGAAGTACTTCCTTTAGTATTTCTGGTAGTGCTAATGTACTGGCCTTGACTTCTTTCAGGTTTTGTTCATCTAAAGGTGTCCTTACCCTCAACTTCTTTGAAGGGTGTATTTTTGTTGGATATAGAATTCTAGCTTGATTCCAAACCCTTCCCCCAGCACTTTAAAGATGTTTCAGTTTCTTTTGGCTTGGGTTGTTTGATAAGAAGTCAGACAGAGGTCATTTTTTTTTTCTCTTGTATTAAATGTGTTTATTTGTTTGCTTTTAAGATTTTCTTTTTATAATTGGTTTTCAGCAGTTTGTTTATTATATGCCTTAGTGAGTTTTCCATCGTGTTTATTTTCTTGGATTCATTGAGCTTCTTGAATATGAGTTTATATTTTTCATCCAGTATGGAAAAAATGGCCATTATTCAAATTATTTTGCCTCCCCTTTCTGGGAATCCAGTTACATATATTTTAGATTGCCTGATTTTATCCCACAGTGAGGCTCTGTGCATTTTCTGTCTTTTTTCTCCACTCTGCTGGATGAAACTCAGATCTGTCTTCCAGCCATGCATAAGCTATGATTGTTTAAAATGTTTTGAATTTACTGGGTTTGTTCTTTCCCTGGTAGTTGTTCCTTGATTGGTCTTGTAGAGTATCACTTTGCACAGGCACAAGTTAAATATTCAGCCAAAGGTTCAAGGGACGCTGTATTCAGATTTCTGGAGTTTGTTTGTTTTGCCATAGCTTTTTTCTTTCTGGTATTCTGCTCCACAAATTCCAGCCACCTTGGCTTTCGTGAACTCTTATTTCTGTCTCCTAATCTCAGTGAGACCACTGTACTCTGCTTGGGATTCTGCTTCACAAACCATGGTCTGAAAGTACCTTTAGGTAGAAAGCTGGGATTATTGTAGGGTTCGTCTCATTTTTGCTCTTATCTCAGGGATCACAGGCATGTGCTGCCTGCTGTCCAATGTTTCCAAATAGGTATTTCCTCTAATTTGTCCAGTCTCTTAGTTGTTCATGGCAGGAGGCTATTCCATGGCCATAAGCAGTAGTCCCTATAAATTTCTGTTTTGATTGTATCTTCAAAAAAATATTTTCTAATTGCTGGTATAAAGGAACAAAATTAACTTTTATATATTAATCTGGTATATAGAAATCTTGCTGAAGTATTTTATTATTTTAGTAAATTGCAGAATCTCTTGGATTTTCTATGTAGATAATCATAGTGTTCATGAATGAGGACTTTTATTTTTCCTTTCCAAGAGTTATTGATTTTATTTCTTTTTCTTATCTTAATGCATTGGTTAGTACTTTTAGCACTATGTATTAAATGTTTTAACAGCCAGTCTTATTTTTTTCCTGAATCTAAAAAATTCCTTTAATGCTCTACCTTTGAGTATGATCTTTGTATGCTTTTGCTTGTTTCCCTTTATCAGGTTAAGGAGGCTCCTGTCTCTACCTAGTCTGTTAAAAATATTTTTAAACAACTATACATATGTTTTGAATGATATCAAATGCATTTTCTGTACCTACTGAGATGATCACATTCTTTTTTCTTTTTGTCTGATATATTGAATTATGTTTTTTCTAATGTGAAATTATCTTAGTATTTCTAGAATTAGCCTAAATTTTTAAATACTCTCTTGGTTTGGGTTTGATAATTTTACTTAGGATTTTGCATCTGGATCATAAATAAAATTGGCTTATAAAATTTTCCCTTTTGATGCTTCCTTTATCTGGTTTGGTGTAAAGAATATACTAGGATTATAAAATGAGTTGGGTGAGAGACTTCTCTGTTTTCTGGAATAATTTGCATGAAATATGATACACCTATTATTTAAATGTTTGGAAGTATCAGTCTGTGAATGCCTTGGGACTGTTTTGTTTAGATTAGGTTAGGTTGCTTTTCTGTGGATAGATTCTTAATTATTGCATTAATTTCTTTACATTTATATGATTTCTTCCAATTTTCTTTGTATTATTAAAGAGGTTTAATAGGTGAAAATATATTTTTCTAGGAAATACATCATTTCATCTCTGTTTTCAAATTTATAGTCATAGAGAGCTGATCATACTACTTTTTACCATCTCAAATTCATATGTATGCACTTTCCATTCCAGAATATGTCTTCTCCTTTATTTCTTGATCTATCTGGTATAACAATATTTTATTTTATTGTGTTTTTTTAAGAAACAGATATTTTTGACCTGTTCTATTGTATCTTTTTTATCAGTGTTGTTTTCTCATCCTATCATTATTATTTCCTTGCATCTCCTTTATCTGGCTTTACTCTTATTTAATTTTTTAAAGATTTTATTTACTCATTGGACAAAGAGACAGCGAGAGAGGGAACACAAGCAGGGGGAGTGGAAGAGGGAGAAGCAAGCTTCCCGCCTGGCAGGGAGCCCGATGCAGGGCTCCATCCCAGGACCCTGAGATCATGACCTGAGCTGAAGGCAGACGCCCAATGACTGAGCCACCCAGGCGCCCCAGCTTTTCTCTTATTTTTACAATTTGTTTTGTTGACTGCTTAGCTCATTTATTTTCATTTTTTTCTCATGAGCATTTAAGGGTCTAAATTCCTTGGTGTTGCTTTAGCTGAATTTTATAGGTTTTAATATGCAGTATTTTACAATCCTTCAGTTCTAAATATTTTCTGATTTCCAGAGTTATCTAAGAAATTTTGTTTTTGTTGTTGCTATTATTTTAAATACTCAGATCTACAGGGTTTTATGTTATCTTTTTGTTCTTGATTTCTAATTAAATGGCATTAGGACTGGAGCATATGGTTCTTTGGTAGTTGTTGATCTGTTTTATGGCCTAGAATGGCCTATTTGTGTTTCATGCTCTGAAATTCCACTATGATGTTTCAAATGTGGTTTTATTTTAATTTATCCAGATTGGGTCACATTTTCCATTCTGGGAAAATTTTAGCCATTATTTCTTTACTGCCTTTCTCTAATTCTTGCTATTCTCTTCATCTGGAACTCCTAGTGGAACTATATTAGGCTTTCCCATTCTGTTATGCATGTTTCATAATCTCTTGTTTCTTATTTCCCACTTTACTATCTCTCTGTAAAGGCAATATGGTAAATTTCTTCATATTTGTATTCTATTTACTAATTTTCTCATCTGTTTTTTAAAATTTATTTTATTTTATTTTTTAAAAGATTTTATTTATTTATTTGAGAGAGAGAGAGAGCAAGCACACAAGCTGGGGGAGTGGCAGGCAGAGGGAGAGGGAGAACCAGACTCCCCGCTGAGCAGGGAGCATGACGCAGGGCTGGATCCCAGGGTCCTGGAATTATGACCCGAGCCAAAGGCAGATGCTTAACTGACTGAGCCACCCAGGCACCCTATTTATTTATTTTAGAGAGAGAGAGAGAGGGTGGGGAGGGTCAGAGGGAGAGAGAGAGAATCAGACTCCCTGCTGAGCATGGAGCCTGACCTCATGACCCCTGAGATCAGGACCTGAGCCAAAAGCAAGAGTCCTACCCTCAACTGACTGAGCCACCAGGTGCCCCTCATCCGGTTTTTCTTATTTATTTATTTATTTATTTGACAGAGAGAGACACAGCCAGAGAGGGAACACAAGTAGGGGGAGAGGGAGAGGCAGGCTTCCCGCTGAGCAGGGAGCCTGATGCGGGGCTCGATCCCAGAACCCTGGGATCATGACCTGAGCCGAAGGCAGATGCTTAACCATCTGAGCCACCCAGGCGCCCCTGGTTTTTCTTAATACATGCTTAATCCATCCTTTTGAAATTAATTCCATTGAATATGTTTTTATTTATAGAATTTCACTTTTGTTCTTTTTCATGTCTACCTGGTTTTTCTCATATTTTCAGTTCCATCTATTTTGTTTTTCATATTTTTAAACACAATTATTTTATAATGGCTTTTAGATCTTTTAATTATTTCAAGGTCTTGGAGGTCTCATACTGGGTGCTGGTGTGTGTGTTTCCTATATGGTGGATTGTTTCCTTACATACTTTCTAATTCTGCATGGTGAGCCCATCTTCAGCATTACCTTACCTGTGGAAATTCTGTGGAACTTGTCTTTAGAGAGTATCTCTCCAGAATGGGTTTGTCTTTGCATCCCTTAGAACCTTATTCAGTCTAATAGTGCCCTTTTTTTCCTACCCAAAGAGTATGCTGAGATAGCCAAACTTCCTTGTTTTCTTCCTTTGTGTCAGGAGGGCTTTTTAAATGAAACCATAGCCTCTAGGAGTCTTGCCTATATGTAGGGAGGAGGTGGTGGGTTTTAGTTTCAATGCTTTGCTTGGATTCTCTGTCACCAAAGAGGGCCTTAATACCCGAGGTCCTTTGTTGCATAGCTATGTTTCCTGCTCCTCACAACAGCACTGGTTGGGGTACTAACCAGCTTTGGTTTTCAGCATCTTCTCAGTGTTGTACCCCTAAGCTCTCCCTTACTTTCTTGAGAGCTTTTAAAGGATGTGTGTTATGTTTTAACTGCTGCTTCTTATTTAACAGACATGTTTTTGAACGTCATTGACTTCTACCTTGAGGCTTTGACCTTGAGGTAATGTGTGAGTCTAATTATACAATTCAAAGCAGAGGACTTTGGTGATTTTAGGGCCATTTTTTATATGCCCAGGATTTCTGTGATAGCAGCAATAAATGCAGATTTTGTCTATTGTGGTGTGGTATTATGTATAGATATGAAACTTTTAACCCACATCTGCCTTTGTTTCAAGTGTTCTTCAAGTTAGTGGATGTTAAAGGAATTTTAAGGGTATGGAGTTAAACGTACAGATACTTTTGGATTAAGTTGTGTAACTTCACAGAATGTTTTTGTAACTTTTTCAAATATATTCATTTGTAATGCTATTGTGACTAAATTTATTGGGGATCAGACAACAAAGCAAGTCTTCAACATCTACATAACGTATGAGAGGGTTATTGGTACTTAATGAAATTCTGTCTTTAAAAGAAGTAAGCATTCCTTAAGGGAAAGGTGCTATGCAATTGAGAATTCTGATTAGTCTTACTGCTTTATTGTGATTCATCATAGACTGATTTCTTAGTAAAATGTTGTTCCACTTTGATTTCAGAATTCTTTGTTACATCACTGAATAATGGATGAGGCTGATAGAGAAAAAGAGAAAAGGTATGAATTCATAACTGACTGATATTTCTGTCAAAGCCCTCTCCTCTGTCTTCTGTTCCTGTTTCACGTCTTGCAAAATCCTACTTCCTTGGGGAAGCCTGACTCAGGGAAATTTGGTCTCTCCAGTGGGTTTTTGATAACCCCTGGCCCCAAGTCTGTTATAATACTTAGTACATTACCTGTGTACCTGACAGCCTCCCTCATCAAACTGTGTCTTCCATGACTTACACAGTGGCTGCCAGGAGCTGACACTAAATAATTGCTTTACATTCCCTGGTAGGTTTAGAAGCCTGTTTTGGGGCCATGGTTTGCCTAGAGCTTAAATTCATGTATGTTTGAAAAGATAAATTACCTTATTTTTCCAGTTCAAGCGTCTAAAGTAAATTCCTGAATGGGAAGAAATCAGAGAGGGAGACAAACCACAAGAAACCCTTAACTCTGGGAAACAATCTGAGGGTTGCTGAAGGGGAGGTGCGTGGGGGGGATGGGGTAACTGGGTGATGGGCATTAAAGAGGGCACAGGATGTGATGAACACTGGGTTTTATATGCAGCTGATGAATTATTGAACACTACATCTGAAACTGATGATGTACTATATGTTGGCTAATTGACTTCAAATTAAAAAAGATGTTAGTTTTAAAAAATAAATTCCAGTGCACTGATCAAAAAGTTTTTGTCCAAATTTTTCAGCATGATCTGTTTTTCAGAGGTAAAAAAAAAAAAAAATTCAATTAGCCTTTTATTGTTCAGCCTTCTCTCTGAGATGGAGCAATGGCTTTGCAAGAGCCTCTTGAGTAATTATATATCATATAGAAAGAATTTTCTTTAATCAGAAGTACTCTTGTAAAAGCAGGTAAGAATATATGTTGGAACAAAGATCCACCACTAAATTCAAGTTAATTTGGATTTAATTTATTTTATATAATTCTTAGGTTACTGTGCCAGACACTGTGCTGGGCTTTGCTCTGGAAGACACTGAGACAGATGTGGTCCCTATCCTCGAGGACCTCACAGTCTAAGGGAGATGAGATTGGTTTTCATTTCTTCATTTTATTTTTTTTCATTTCCTCATTTTAATATTGGTAATTATTATTGTCCTATGATGATCAAGGATCTGGGTTTTTGCTCAAAGTTTAACATTAACAACTCCCTTTCTCTTTTCTTATTTCTTCTCCATCCATTGTTTCATCATCTGGATTCCTAGACCTACCCTTACCATTAACAATGCTGATTGTTTTTTGTCACTTAGGGATGTACCTGATGTACCTGAAAGTAAAAAGAAGGACCGGTTCAGTACCTTTTTCACAGAACTGCGTGCCATGCTGCAAACTCGTGGTTATCCTGTAAAAAGAGACAGATCTAAAACAGCGCAGGACACTGCCGCCGCTTCACAGAAGGAAGGTTTGATCTGGGCACCCCAACTCATCCTTATAGCTTTTTTTTTTTTTAAAGATTTTATTTATTTATTGGAGAGAGAGAGAGTGAGAGAGAGCATGAGAGGGGAAAGGGTCAGAGGGAGAAGCAGACTCCCCACCGAGCAGGGAGCCCGACATGGGACTCGATCCTGGGACTTCAGGATCATGACCTGAGCCAAAGGCAGTCGCTTAACCAACTGAGCCACCCAGGCGCCCTCCTTATAGCTTTTTGATTAGCCATATTGAAAATTGGTTGCGGGTGGGACAGCTGGGTCTCTCCCTTTATTTCAAACATCTTTGGGAGGGATTAATGAATAGAGGATCTCCTGAAGCACCTTCTAATACACAGATACTTAGTTTCTCTCTATTCATAGTTTGTTTATAGCCAATGCTGAAAATGTTGTTAAGGTCCACATAAAAGTGGAACAAGGAAATGAGAATTAATAGAAGTATACTGGGCAAGAATAATGCAAATTTCTGTATCTTAGGCACTTGAAGCATATGGTAAATGTTGCTAAGGGAAACGTGGCCCTGAGGGTGTAAAATAGTACCTATAATATTTAAGTAGGCTTAATTCAAAACATCTGAACAGGTTATACCCATATGCATATAATCATGCTGTAAAAATCTGTTACTTAAAAAAATATTTTCTTGACCCCATGATACTTCTATTACTCTTATTTCTGTGCCCTCTTCACAGCACAACTTCTTGAAAAGATTATATGGACCCTGTCCCTACATCCTCATCCCTCATTCTTTCCTCAGTCCACTCCACTGAGGCTACAGGTCTCACTGGTCCAGTACAACTACTTTTGTCAGGGATAACAGTGACCTCCACACTGCTGAATTATTTGGTCCTTAACTCTCCACATCTTTCTTGGCCTTTTAAAAACATTGGACCGGTGACCACTCCTTTCTTCTTGAAGTATTTTTCTCCTGGCTTCCAGAATAACACACTCACGTGGTTTCTCTCTTAGCTCACTGGCTGCTCCTTCTCTTTTTTTCTACTTTCTACCTTTCCACTTTCCCTTTCAACCTCTGAACACTGGTGTGCCCCAGAGCTCAGTCCTTGGACCTTTTTTCTTCTCTAGCTACACTCATTTCCTGGGTAATCTCATCCAGTCTCTTAACTTGAAGTGCTAACTGGATGTCAGTGACCCCTGCTTGTTAGGTCTATCTCTAGCCCCGACCTACCTGAGGTCCATACTTGAGAACTGTACTCATTATCAAATCAGCAAGAGTTTCCTATGTGACTTCTTCACTTGGACATCTAGTAGAAAAGTTAACATGGTCATAAAGGAACTCTTGGTCCCTCTCTACTCCATTGCCTCTCAGCCCCCCACCCCCCCACCCAGGTTTCCTTAGTCCAGTAACTGATACCACCAGTCATTCTTCCAGCTGCCCAAGCTAAAAATGTATAAATCATTCTTGTGTCCTCCATTTCTTCCACCTCCTCATCTAATTCTTCAGCAAGCCCTTTTGGTTTTGCCTCTAAAATATATCTCAAATCCATTCACTTCTCCCCATTTCTATAGCCTTGGTATACCAACCGAATCCAGGCCACCAACATCTGTTACTTTTGTAGAAGCCTCCTAGCTATACTCTGCTTCCAGGCTTGCTCCCCAGTTTGATCTATTTTGCACAAAATACCATAGTGGTCTTTTATTTTTTATTTTATTTTTTTAAAGATTTTATTTACTTATTTATTTGACGCAGAGAGAGAGAGAGAGAGAGAGCACAAGCAGGGGGAGGGGCAGAGGGAGAGGGAGAAGCAGGCTCTCTGCTGAGCAGGGAGCCTGACATGGGGCTCAATCCCAGGACCCTGGGATCGTGACCTGAGCCCAAGCCAGACCCTTAACCAACTGAGCCATCCATAGTGTGCCCCCATAGTGGTCTTTTAAAAACATGTCACTCTAGGGGCACCTGGGTGGTTCAGTCGGTTAAGCGTCCAACTCTTGATTTTGGCTCAGGTCATGATCTCAGGGTTGTGAGATCGAGCTCTGCACTGGGTGTGGAGCCTGCTTAAGGTTCTCTATCTCCCTTTCCCTATGCCCCTCCCCTCAAAACACGTATCACTCTCTTGCTTAAAAGTATCTCATATTCCACTTAGAATAATGTCAACTCCTTAACCTATACCCTACATAATCTGACCCTGCCTGTCTTTCAAACTTCATTTCCTACTACTCTATCCCTTGGTCATCCTACTGTAGCCACTCTGGCCTCTCGTTTGTAATTTAAATAGGCCAAATTCTTTTCTGCTTCATTTTGTACTTACTCCTTCCTCTGCTCAAGATGCTTTGTTCCCAGGTTTTCCTGTGGCTGTCTTCCTGTCATTCCTGTCCATGTGTTTGTTATTTGTCTACCCCCTCTCACCATTCTGTAAGATACAAAAGGATAGTCATGTCACTTGTCTTGTTCGTACTATATTCTGAGCCTCTAGAACAAAATAGGATACGTAGCTGGAGCTCAGTAAATATTAGTTAAATAATGGGGCACCTGGGTTGTGCAGTTGGTTAAGCATCTGACTCTTGGTTTTGGCTCAGCTTGTAGATCTCAGGGTTGTGAGATCGAGCCATGTGTCGGGCTCCATGCTCAGCGCAGTGTCTGCTTGAGTTTCTTTCTCCCTCTCCCTCTGCCCTCCACTCGTGCTCTCTCAAATAAATAAATCTTTAAAAAATATTCAGTGTGGAGGTTCCTCAGAAATTTAAAAATAGAGCTACCCTATGACCCAGCAATTGCACTCCTGGGTATTTACCCCAAAGACACAGATGTAGTGAAAAGAAGGGGCATATGCACCCCAATGTTCATAGCAGCAATGTCCACGATAGCCAAACTGTGGAAAGAGCCAAGATGCCCTTCAACGGATGAATGGGTAAAGAAGATGTGGTCCATATATACAATGGGATATTACTCAGCCATCAGAAAGGATGAATACCCAACTTTTACATCCACATGGATGGGACTGGAGGAGATTATGCTATGTGAAATAAGTCAAGCAGAGAAAGCCAATTATCATATGGTTTCACTTATTTGTGGAACATAAGGAATAGCATGGAGGACATTAGGAGAAGGAAGGGAAAAATGAAGGGGGAAAATTGGAGGGGGAGATGAACCATAAGGGACTATGGACTCCAAGAAACAGACTGAAGGTTTTGGAGGGGAGGGGGGATTGGTTAGCCCGGTGATGGTATTAAGGAGGGCACGTATTGCATGGAGCACTGGGTGTTATACGAAAACAATGGATCGTGGATCACCACATCAAAAACCAATGATGTATTGTATGGTGACTAACATAACATAATAAAATTTAAAAAATGTATTAGTTAAATAAATGAATGAATGAGGTTTAGTTTAATAAGAATTATCAAGTCCCTGTTATGAGTTAAGTACTATGCTAGATACTGGGGTTTTAGCGAAGAATTGGATATGGCGCCCATCCTACAAGCAAAACAAGAATAAATTTATGGATAATAGTAATCTAAAAAGCCCTTTATGGTTGATTGATAAAATACATTGGTCTTATTTTCTTGGAAATATGTAGACTCTTTTCAGTCTTACTTATTTCTTTGGAGGGAGTGTAGGAGATGAAAATCACTAGGTAGAGCTGAAAGTCAGTGGGGAAGTGACTTCAGCAATCAGCTATGAGAGAGTGTCATGGGTTGTTTCTTGAGCTTGAGGAGCTGTGACCAGAATTGAGTTTCCAGGCTAGGACAATAGTCAGAAACACTGATCATGAGGCATTTGTGCAATTGGTGTGGTTTATTTTTATATTCTGTCATTTCCCAGGCAGTTATACACCCTCTTTTCATTGCCTCTTTATTGAGGGTTCTGAAGCTTTTCTGCTCATGCTTGGCCTCGTTATTATCCAAATCTACTGATAGGAAAGGATCTGAGACTCATACCCACTGAGAAAACAAGCTCTGCTATCAGAATTATCCTTGTCAGGGCATTTAACATTTTTAAAAGGAATCAAAGTTGTATGCCATGGGTCTCTAACTGTTCTGTGAGGAGAAGAAACTTAACAGTTATTGACATGCATTAAAATAACTGGAGATTGGAGGGCTGTGTTAGGGAAATCCCTGTATTAGTGAAGTTAGTAGACTATAGGTGGGATTGGGGCAGGTGGTGGGTCAGATGTTGATAGCAAAGGCTCTGAGTGAGCACAGCATCAGAAACAGTGTTCACTGGGAAAACTGGAAAACCTTGAAGAATGGAGAACGATGGATGGGAGATACAACTTTATTAACAGCTTTGAAGAGATAAGAGATAGGCCTTAAAAGATACTCTAGTTAGGTGTCTGGATCTGCCTAGAGGCCTTGACACAGCCATACCTTCTCTGGCATATTATGATAACTGGGTTTAGGTGGAATGCAGAAGACTTAAAGAAGTCAAGAAAAGGAAAGAACTGGAGGTTGAAAATCAAAGTTTTTGGCGAGGTGTGTACAGTGGAAATTGAATTGGATGATCTTCAAGGTCTTTTTCAATTTGAAACACTTCTCTGTTTATGATAATTTACAAGCAATTAGTTAGTCTACATCAGCTCCTTCATTAGCACTCAGCATTTTCTCATGAGAGTCTTTTCTATAAAATTAATTATAACTTTGAAAAATCTAATACCCATAGCTAATCATTTTAATGTGACAGTTTTCTATCCTTTCTTTGTTTTTCTAAAAAGGCGAAGTCAATCCAGAAACCTCCAGAGAGCAATCTAATTGGATTCCATCATTTCAGAGCTATGAAGACTTCAAGTGTAAGACACTGCAAGTAAGAGGGGGTTTGTTCTTGGATTACCTCATATGTTAGAACACATCCAATAGAAGATGAAGAATAGTGTTTTTCACCGTGTGACTAAGAGACCATGCATCTCAGGATTACCTAGGGAGCTTGGTAAAAATACAGATTCTTGGGACCCACCTTAAACTGTCTGAATCAGAGTCTCAATTCTGGTAGGGCCAGGAGCCTGCATTTCTAACAGGCTCTCCAGATGCTTCTTATGCCAACTGAGTTTTGAAAACCACTCATCTTGAGTGACAACAAATACGAACAAATCTTTGTTAGTGGCAAATTAAATACTATCTGGTAGACCCTTCAACATAGATTGTTAGCCTCTAAAAAACAGGCCTTCAAGTCTTCCTTTTTCCCCTCAAGGACATGAGGTGTTTATGGTTTCTAGCGTCAAGGAAACTGCTTAGTTTCACTAAGTTCAAAGGCCAAAAACTAAAGCCAGAATGACCATGGTCTTTTGAGTCAGATAGATAGGGCTATGAATTGTGCCTTTGTCATTTACTTGCTCTGTGTCCTTGAGAGAGTTATTGTCCCTGAGCCTTGGTTTCTTTCTCTGTAAAATGGGTATTAAAAAATCTCTTTCACTGAGTTGTGAGAATAAGGTGGATAGGTGTAAAATATCTAGCACACTTCCTCACTCCCTTCTCCATGTCATTCAGTTTCCCATATTTTTTATTCCCGTGTCTCTCTGTGTTGAGATCTGAGTCATTTCTTCAGCTCCGTTTTCTTTCCAGCTGTGTTCTAGCATGCTATGTAACTGTACAGTGAATTTTTATTTTTTGACAATAATATCATTTCTAGAAATTGTGTTTCTTTTTCACATCTGCCTGGTCAGTTCTGAGTCTCTTGTTCCTTCATCATATTTTCAATACCCTTTGTTATTTATTTAAGCCATTTAAGCAAACTTATTTTCTATTTTATCTTCAATAATTCCTGTACTGTTTTTGAATCTGATTCTGCATTTTATTATTTGTACTGCCCCTTGTTCATGATGTTTCATTTCTTCCTGGTGTTATTAATATCTTATTACAAGCTCATGTTATTTGGAGCTTTATCCACATGAATTCCTTGAGCCCTGGTTTTAGAATGATTCTCTAGGGATGATTTCAGTTTCTTTTTACTAGATGTCTGGGGTCAGGAACCCCTTAAACTGAATAATGGGCTTGGGCTGTGGAAGTCTACAGAGGTAGTTCGTGAATTCCAGCTCCCAATCTGTGTGAGTGCGGGCTTCTGTTTAGCACTTCTCAGAAGAGACTAGTTTTGGTTTTCCCTCTCTAGCCAGAGCCGAGGCTGAGGCAGGCATGTGCATTCACTGTCTCCCTTTGCTGGATAAGATCTATTTTGCCTGCTAAGAGTGTTACCCTTTGGGGAGCGCCTGGGTGGCTCAGTTGGTTAAGCGACTGCCTTCGGCTCAGGTCATGATCCTGGAGTCCTGGGATCGAGTCCCGCATCGGGCTCCCTGCTCGGCGGGGAGTCTGCTTCTCCCTCTGCCCCTCCCCACTCTCATGTGCTCTCTCTCATTCTCTCTCTCTGAAATAAATAAATAAAATCTTTAAAAAAAAAAAAAAAAAAAAAGAGTGTTACCCTTTGGGAAGCTTGGTTTTATGCAGAAGTCTCTGATGTCACTTCCCACCTTGTGTAAGCCTGGGTTTGCTTTCTCTCCCCCAATCTCCATGCCATCAGTGTTGTACAGGTATTTCCAAGGCAAATACAGACTCCAATATCCCCTTTCCTTTTAATTCCCATGTTCTAGTCATTTCCAATACCAGATTGTTTGCTTTACTTTACAATAAGCTTGGTCTTTTTATGAAATAGAAGTTTTTGTATACTTTATTCATCATTTTAGGGGTTCTTTACCAGGAGGCATTTGTCTGGATATCAAATCCATTATATAGCTGGAAAGTAATGGAAATAGCCATATTTATAAGTAGATGACTAAACTAACCACAAATAAAATGCCCTGCAAAATATTCTTAGCATTTTTGAAATTAATTTTGAATTAAATGTGAAACAACCTACATACGGAAATGAATCTTCCTAGCTTGTGTTGCAGAGTTTTGTGTTAATTGGGTATACGTTAAAATTTGTCTAAGTGACACATCATTTGATAAACATCTCATGCTTAAGGTTAAGTAGATTCTGTGTAGGAGGCAGAATAATGGAATTTTAATTAAGTCTGTGTCTGCTTTATTGATATTTAAGGACCACAATGCATTTTCAGTGTGCTATTACAATTATTTATGCATTTTGAAATAAAGCTATCATTTTATTATTGTTCCACTATTTAATTACATTATTATTCTCTCTTCATTAGTCATTAGATGGCTTTATGATAATACTGAGCGCAGATGGAGTGATAATTTTTGTCGCTGGAAACATCACTTGTCTCCTTGGCCATTTACCAGTAAGTTTTTCCAGTTTGGTGGGAGGGATCATTCTGGTTTATTGTTTAGAGGTTCATCATTTGTTTTCAGGAACATATAACTCATCAGAGAAGATGTTTGCTCAATGTGTCAAAATGTGCACCTGTTTTATTGTCATCTTCATTGGTTTCAGTTTTAGATCTATAATAACAAAATTCTGATATGAGGTAATGCGGTACTGTGTGTGTGTGTGTGTGTGTGTGTGTGTATGTGTAGTTTCTAAACTGCCCCGAAGGCAATCTCCAAAGAAGAATGTGGTTTTGAAATGGCAGTCTCCTCAGTATCAGTGGATAACCTCCAAGGTGACTGCTTTGCGAGGCAGCCCTCACTGGAATGGATATGTTTGATTTTGTGCATTTCTTTAGAGTCCACTATATACTGATTAAACAATGAATGTCGTGATTTGTTTGTGCTGGCCCATGGCATCCATTCCCAGATCTGATTTGCTTTTGTTTCTTTATATTGAAGAACAAATTATGATCTCATTTAGAAAAAAAATATAGAAGTGATGACATAGTTTAGCAGGAGACATCTACCCATGAGTTGCAGTCAGGGTCTGTGGTGTCCAAAAAGGTCACTCAGTCCTGAGCTCTTTGGTGTCACTATGCCCTTCTTCTCTATCTTCATAGGACCATTGACTTAGAATATGTGATTTCCGAAAAATTTTTTCTGGACCTTCAGGCTGCACATCTAACAAATATACCACTTAAATATGAAAGTACTACATACCTTCCTATTCCATTAATGCATGTGTATGAAGAGAAGATATTTAGAATACATTCTCCTCCACTCCTGAAATCTCTGTCACTTGGCTAGTTTTGTGAATCGTATTTGGATTTTTGCTTTCATTGTATATTACTCATTCCACAGAGTTGTCTAAAGAACTTGGCAAACCCTGACCCAGAGATCTATAGTACTCAAGTTTGAAACATGTAAATTAATAGAAGTTTTGTTACATTATTCTTCAGTTAAGTTAGAAGTGGATTAGAAGTTTATTCAACCAGTTATGCTATTCCAGCTGACATGTTGCATGGCCCAGTTAGAAGCATAGAGAGCTTTTCTACTATTTTCTCTTTATTTACAGATAATATGATACGTATCTTTATTTCTCATTCTCTTTCTTTTTTTTAGAAAGCAGTTGACATTTTCAAGCTCAGCTTATAATTGTAGATACCCAAACAGCTGAATAAAATACACATATTAGAGAATTGTTGAATTGGACTTTAGAGTACTTATATCATGGAAGAAGAATGATCTTATTAAATCTATATTAAAAGAAAGAATGTTTGAGTATGATCCATGACAGGTTAAGTTTTGTTATAGTGAAGACCAGAAAGCTTCCCAAATTCTTGTATTAGATATTATTTGAACCAAACTGGTCATTGAGTGACATTGGTGGATTTTTCCTATTACATGAGGATTTTGCACAGTGATGGTCTTAGTTGTATTATCCTTGTTTCTTTATGTAGTTTGGTTCAAAGTTTTCACCTCAAGAGAATCTTTTACCTTTCAGCATTTTAGGTAATACACGGACTCATCCGAAGGTAGAGGTGTCTGAGACATGGGGTTGAATGACTAATCTTAAACCATGGACTTGATTACCTGAGATGGGTATATTTAAAAATAAAGCTATGACTATTAGGTCTGTACATAAACATTAAATGGGAATGAAGTTATATAGCATTGCTGAAAAAGACTATAGCTGAGGCATGATTTCACACTTTTCCTCATTAAATCCTAAGTCTTCTTAATTTGTAACAACACACAATTTTTTTCCAGGCTTTGATTAAAAATTTCATTTTATAAATCATTTATTTTATATTAATGTAGAGACAAAACCATTTCTAGAGTATCTTCCTGGCTCCAGGAATCCACAATTTCATTAAATATTGATACCTCTCTCTCTTGGGCAACTCTAAACTGATAGCATGGTGGATGGAAAGAACTTTGTCTTCGAAGTCAGATAATCTGGAGATTAAAATTTTGTTCAATCACTCACTAGCTACGTGAACTTTAGTTTCTCATCTGTAAATGTGGTAAAAAGTACTACTTAGAGAGTGACTGGAGGTGGGCTATTACAAATGTGGGGTTAGTGAAGACCTGCCTTATTAGGTGACATTTGAACAGAGGCCGGAGTGGAGTGAGTATGTGAGTCATGCAGATAACTGGAGCAAGTATGTTCCAGGCAGAAGCAAAAGCAAGTGAAAAGGTACCAAAGCACAAATGTACTTGGTGGGGAAAACGTACGGTAGAGGGGCTGTTGTGACCGGAGCCCTGTGAGCAAAAGGACAAATACTAGGAGGTGATGAGGTCAGAGCAGTAACAAAGGTCCACTTCGTTGAGGACCATTGTAATGACTGTGCCTTTTCCTCTGAGATGGGAAAAAGCCATTGTGGAGGTTGGAGCAGATGAGGGAAATTATCTGAACCTAAGTTTTTTGGGATCACTCTAGCTCTTATGTTAAGAATAGGCAATGGGTCGTTTGTTTTGTTTCTTAAATCCCACATATGAGCAAAGGAAAAAAAAAGAGACAAACCAGGAAACAGACTCTAACTCTAGAGAACAAACTGATGGTTCCCAGAGGTGAGGTGGGGGGTGGGGGGTGGGTGAAACAGGTGATGGGGATTAAGGAGTGTACTTGCGATGAGCACCAGGTGTTGTATGGAAGTGGTGAATCACTATATTGTACACCTGAAACTAATACAACACTATGTTAGCTATACTGGAACTAAAAAAAAAGGAGTAGGTTATGGGGGCAGGCATGAAAGGTAGAGAGTCCACTTGGAAAGCTATTGCAATAGTCCAGGCAATTAGATGGTGATGGGTTGCATTAAGGTGGACGTGGAAGTCATCAGTGTTTTGTAGGTAAAATAAGTTTTGCTGATGGATTAGTTGGGGGTGTGACAAAAAGATGTGAAGAGTCCAAGGTATGTCATGGTAACACATACAATCATGGCTAAAATGATGGCTTATTATCATCATCATGTATTAAATTTATATCTGAAATCTGCCATCGTATTTTCCCATTTATTTTCCTTGACAGTGTTTTCCTTTGGAAAAACTTGCAGTCACTTGTAGTACTAACCTGTAGTTCCGAGAAGCCTGCCCTCCTACTCACCCCACTTCATCACTTCCCCCCCCACAAAAAAAAATTAAAACTGGGAATTTACATGTAGTTGTTCTCTTACAATTCTGAAGCAGATGAAACTTTTCAAACACACATTTCCTTATGGAAAGAGTTTCTCAGCATTGAGTTTGTAAGAAACTTTAGCAGGTTTTGAACATAAGTATATGGTTAGTTTGTGATAATTGTGATGAGTTTTGTTTTGTTCTCCCTGCAAAGCTTACAGTATAGTAGAGAATTACTAGTGATGAATCCTGTTTGATTCAAAATGCAGTCTGAATTTTGTGCAGAGGCTCTTATCCTTCCCTGTGCCCTATACAGTTGAACAGTTTAATTTGAATGTCTCTGCCAACAAAAAGATATTTCTTGCCCAGATTCTCAGTAAATGTCATAGAGTGGAGTAAATTCCTTTACTTTTTTTTTGACATGACTGAGGCTTGCCATACTAATATTCGTGGGACAACTAATAGGTATTTGCAAACTTGACTTTTCAGAAACCTCCTTAACTTTTCACTGGTATTTATCCTTGCTTCATTAAGCTTTGAGTGCCTTGATCTTTCTGCCTTGTGTAATAAGAAGAGCAAATGCCAAAGATTTACAAAAATAACATGGTGTAGATAATGTTTTCAGATCTCTGCCCTTTAACTACAGAACAGGATCGTTGGAATGATTGTTACATTCACTTTTTTTAGTTGATGGTCAATTATAGGGCATTAATTGTCGCTATCACGTTCCTTAAAGAATGTAGTTAATTAATAAGAAACTAATTGCCAGTATTTCCATCCAAGGGAATGTACACTCTCAAAAGACTGCTCACTTTGAATTCTTTTATGTGTCAATGCTATCCTTTATTCTTCTACCAGTGAAAGAACTGGTGAGCCATGGCACTTTGTACCTCTTGTTAGGGTCTTATTGTATACTTGGCATCATCATTTTGTGCCTGTCTCATCTGCGTTACTGAACTATGTATTCATTAAAATTAGAATTCATGTCAGGATCGTCATTTTTAACCCTCCTAAGTACTTAGTAAAAAAAGAAATTGATAAATTACTTCAGGTAGAATGTCCACAGTGAGGAAACTGGCCCAGTAGCAAGCCAAGTGCTCTTGATACAAATTGGACTTGAGGCAGCCATGGTGTAGCGGAGGGAGCAATGGACATAGAGTTAGTTGGATGGACTTGGGTATGAATCTTATCTCTGAACTTCTGGCTTCTCATTGATTGAACAAGCCTTCATTTCCTTGTGAACAAAATAGGCGATAATTCTTCCTCTCACAGGGCATTATGTAAACTAGTTTGTGTGAATATACCTAGCACAGTGTCTGGCATAGAGCAGTGTTAATCATGTGTTAGACAAATGAATGAATGAGTGGTCTCCACTCACCAAAGGTAACTTGGTTTGGTACCTAAAGTTTCTTTTATAACTAAACCAATAAAAGAATTTTTATTGAAAAAGTTAAGTTTAATGAAAAATATATTTCTTTTGGGAAGTAAATTTCTTATTGAGTGACTTTCATTGTCAACATTTATTGCCTGTTAATTTCATTATGTTTTGTTTGCTAAATTAAGGTATTATTTCTGCCCTGAATCGAGTCATGCTTTTTCTTGATTGGGATAGGATCCATCTGCTAATTTAAGCATTGGCTAACTCATAGGCTGGCTTCTGCAAATGGTCCATAAAAATATATTTCTGAATTTTGACTGTATATTATTAATATTGATCAGTTAAAAAATTATTTGAATTTTTGGTTCATCACCCAAAACCATTATTCAACTACAAAGAATACTTTATTACTTTGTTCCTATCACATTAAAAACTCATTACTTAACTTAATGCCTTATATTCAATTTATCCATGTGTCACCTTATTTCAGCTACATGGTACAGCATTATTCATTCATTTAACCAACATTTATTGAGTGCTCACTTGTGCCAAGCTGTGCTCTAGGTGTTGAGGATGTAACAGTGAATAAGACAGCCAAGGTCTCTGTTCTAATGCAATTTACATTTTACTGAGGGAGACAGATAATCAACAGGTAAACATATACTATAATGTCGGGTAGTGATGAGTGTGCTATGAAAAAAAAGCAGGAAGGTAATGTCAGGAAATTGGTGCTGTTTAAAATACTTTTGAGTAAAGAGTTGAATGAATAAGGGAAAGCATCATTATAAATATCTGAGAAACAATGTTTCACACTGAATGAAGAGCAAGTTTAAGGGCCCCAAGGTGACTATTTGCTTGTTGTTTTTGGAAATGAACAAGTACTTTGGCTTTTGCTTTGAATAACTTGGGTAGCTGGTAGAAAATGTTAGGTAGAGGAATAACTTGACCTGACTTATGTTTTAAATGAAACACTGTAGCTGCTTTGTGAAGAATGGAGTGGGAGCTGGGCTGTGGCAAAAATAGATGCAGGGAGACCAGTTAAGTCTGTTTGTAGTAATCCAATCTAGAGATAATGGCTTAGCCCATGTGTTGAAAAGTGGACTGATTCTGCTTGTATATTGACAGTATTACCAAGAGTTTCCTGATGGACTGGGTTTGGGGTTTAAGAGGAAAAAGACAAGTCAAGGACAAGCATGTGGGTAAATGGTGGTGCCTTTTACTGAAATGCAGAAGACTGAGGGAGGAGCATGTTTTGTGAGGGAAAAGATCCAGGTACGGTGTTTTGAATATCTTAAAATTGAAATCCTACTAGACATCTAAGTTATCTAGAAGAGTTCAGAGAGAAGTCTGGACCAGAGGTGGGAAGATAGATGGTATTTAATAAGCTAGAGCTGGAAGAGACCACCCAGGGAGGCAGTACAGTAAAAGCAGTCTAGTGACTAGGCCCTAGCCACTCCGATGCCAAGTAGTCAGAGAGAGGAGAAAGCTCCAGCAAAGAAAACTGGTAAGGTGTAGCCTTTGAAGCAGAAAGATACCCATATTTGTATGGCATCCTGGAAGCCAAGTAAACAAAATGTTTCAAGAAGAAGGAGGGATTCATTGTATCGAATGCTGCCATGTCAGGTAAGATGAAAATTGACCATTGCGTTTGGCAATGTGGAGGTCACTGGTGACCTTGACAAAAGTGGAGTGATTAGGGTAAAAATCTGATTAGCATGGTTTCAAGGGAGAGTGAGGGCTGAAGAAATGAGAGGCAGCAAGTATAGTTTCTTTCAAAGATTTTTGTTCTGAAGTAGACCAGAGAAGAGGTGGGGGAGAGAGTGTAGGGTCAAAGAAGGTTTTGGATTTGGGGAATTTTGTGTTGTTTTTGTTTTTAAGATGACTGATATTATAGCATCTCTGATAAAGCATTTGCATGCTCTGGGAAAGACCTGGTAGACAGGGAAAGCTTGACGCTGTGGGGAACAGGGAAATTTCCAGAATGATGTCCTTGACTAGTTGAGAGAGGATGAGAGGCTGTGCACCAGTCTTCGTTGGAAGCTTATTCATTGGAATAGGAGAAAAAGTAGGTTTCTAACCACAGAAACAGATAGGTTGGTACATTTGATGGCAGGAAGATACTGATGTTTCTTTTACGTTTTCCTTTTAATTGCAATAAGAAGTGAGATCCCCAGCTGAATATGAGGAGGATGAAGGAGGGTTGGAGGTTTGAAGAAGGAGGAAAAGGCAAGTCATGATCACACTGAAGAGTAGACAATTTCCAGACAGATCTGAGTGCCCATTTAAAATAATATATGGTTGTGGGTTTTTCACCATAGACATGCAGTTGCTTGGGTGAAGGTATAAGGGAGATGAAGAGTTGAAATGAACCAGAGTTGGGATTTTCCCAGGCAGATATGTCAGAGAGAAAGAGAACATGGCAGTGATTATAATGATCCACCAAGGAATCTGAGCTGGGTAAGGAGGGATGTGACAATTTGCAGGAGATAATGCCCAGTGAAAATGTGATGAGAATGGACTGGAGGTCTCAGTGTGTGGAATAATTATTGGGAAGGTGGGGTACTTGTATGAGTGCAGTGGAAAGGTAGGAGGTAATGGGCATAGAGTGGGATAATGTGAACCGGGACTTGTAGAGGTATAATAGTAGGACCAAGAGATGGTGAGAGGGAGCCGATGATAAGCTTACTGGAGGTAAGGAGGTGGAGGAAGTGAGCCATAGTAGTAGCACGTATAACAAAATGTATTTTCTCTCTTTCTCAAGAATGATATCGTGGGTAAAAAGTTACTAAGTCTTCTGCCTGATCATGAGAAAAACGATGTCTATCGAAAGATTGCTCTCAAACTTCCCTTGTCAAACTCAGGTACAGATTGTTTTTTCTCAATTGTAAGTTCTTAGATTTTAAGAGACAAGTAACAGTCACTCGGAGGAATAATAAAAATAAAAACATTAGGGCCAATATAGCGGCTGATTATATATTAATATAATTTCACAAATTATATTTCCAGTATTAAAAAATTTCTCCTCCATTAAATCTTGTTCTTTATCATGAACCCTGATAATTTCAGCTTTTTTTTTTTAAAGATTTTATTTATTTATTTGAGAGAGAGAATGAGAGAGAGAGAGCATGAGAAGGGGGGAGGGTCAGAGGGAGAAGCAGACTCCCCGCCGAGCAGGGAGCCTGATGCGGGACTCGATCCCGGGACTCCAGGATCATGACCTGAGCCGAAGGCAGTTGCTTAACCAACTGAGCCACCCAGGCGCTCTCAGGTTTTTTAATAGAGCACTTAAACTGCCTTTGAGGTAGGCCTCCCAGCTTTTGTATAATTGCATTAGTGTTATATAAATAATGTTCTAGCTGGTACTCCACTCTGCAGGTACAACATAGACAGTATGCAACTGCTAATGTTCCTGGAAAGAAAGTAATATTTTTGTAAAATCTCTTCTAAGTAAGACAATAGTCCTATGAAATAATCCTGCAGAATATGGTAACGTACAATTGTAAACTTGTTTTGTATCTGTTTTTTTTTTTCTTAGTGGGAAAACATATTGATTTTTGCTGTCATTTAAAGAGAGGAAATGTTGACTATGATAGCAGACCTACTTATGAATATGTGAAATTCATCCTGACAGTCACAGATATTTCAAATGGTAAGCAGTTAAGTTTTTAATCTGATCTAGATGAAGTTAATGCATTACCTAGCCCTTCATTGTTAACATAAACGCCCTTCCACTGTTGGTTCTCTCACATTCTCTGATATCCCTATGAGCACAGGTTTTGGTTATAGACATTAATCAGACTTTTAAAAAAGAATCCCATGATAAAAAAAAAAGGTAAAGTAGACAATAAGGGTGCAGACATTAATGGATTACCAACAAAAGGACCAAAGGAAGTCTCTGATAAAAAGAAAGAGTAAAGTGATTGTTCCAAAGGATCTCATTGTTTTAAAAATGGACCTCCTAATATGAAGCACCTTGCTTGTAATTGTCTCTGATCTTTTTCTCTGAGACAAGAATTCAGGATACATAGCTTAGACACTTACCTGACGGAAAATACATGATATTATATTTAAAATATGTTTAGTTATATTTAATGATCTCATTCCTCAGTTCCTTGTTCACTAAAGTAGCTTTCATTTCTGCTATTGCAGTTATGAATAAATAGAAGGTTTGTGCCAGTAGACTTGGGCCTCTAGCTTTTTTGTCCAGGCTCTTTGAATTTGAGCAGAGTGCAGTGAGACTGTGAAACAGCAGTGAGACTGTGCAGGGCAAGGAAAGGGGATTTTTGGACATGATGAGCACTTGAAACATAAAGATATAATTACTGTCCAGCACAATGGAGCAGCTTACTTATGCGAGTTGTAATTACTGTTTATTGCTCTGAGGAAGGTAGAAAAGAGAGGGAAATAGGGGAAACTCCTTTGAAAAATGGAATCCTTTTTACAGAAATATCTAACATATGTTATAAAATTCTAATCTTTATTGCATTCCTTCTATTCTTAAAAAGTATATTAAATATTCAGTTTAAAACATAGTGAAATTTACAAGGTAGGGTCACATGGTAACATGGTGGATTGAGCTAATAAGAATGACTCTTTCCTTCTATAAAAAACAGGAAGCGATTCTTAAAACCTAACAAAAGCAATTTGATGCATAGCCAAGCTTAAAGAAAAGGGAAGTCCATGGGTGCCAGAAATTAAAGGATTAAGTACAAGACTCTTATGGTAACAGGAGGCCTAGGTGATGTCCTAGGTGGGCTACAAATCGTATGTGGGCTCCATTGGCTGGGGTCTGGAGTTCTAATAGTCATTCAAGGACCAAACATAAAACCTAGAGACTTCAAATGATCGGTAAAATTCTGTCCACTGGCCTAGAGGAAGAATAAGTTTGCCATCTCCCTCAGAATTTGAATGGAAAAAAATGTGTCATTTACAAGAAATCAAAACCCAAATCTGTGTTGTGTGGATACAGGGTTCAAATTTACAAATTTTAAGGTTTCAGGAACTATAGGCTGAGAAATAACATAAACACTGATTTGGGGCCATTAAAACATCTAGGGCTTGAACCAGAGGTAAATGGCCCAACAAATATGTAAAAAGATGCTTAAACTCACTAGTAAGCAAAGAGTGAAAAATTTAAAAACCAGTGAGATAGCACTGTACACCCATCAGAATGACAGCAATCAGGCAGTGTGAATAATAAGCAAATATTGGTGAGGGGGTGAGAACTAATACAGTGTTGAGAGGAATGTAAACTCATGAAACATTCCTGAAACACAGAGTGAACTTAAATTATGTTAATTATCCTGTGACTCAGCAATCCCATCACTGGGTGGAAATATACCAGAGGCGAACTTACAGAGAGATCTGTGTCTAAGGGAGTTGGAGACAGCCTAGGTGTGCATCATTAGGGAAATGGACAAGTAAAATGTGGGAAATATACAATATGGAAAACTTTGAAAGCAGTGACCTCTAGGTATACATACTACAACATGGTTAAATCTTAAAACCATATTGTTGACTGTAAAACATAAGAAACAGAATGAGATCCATACCGCAATGCCACCTTTGTAAATGGTAAACACATAGACATAAAACCAGACTACATATTTTACAAGTTTATATATTAAAGGTGGTAGATGGCAAAGGGTGTCTGTGGGTGGAGAAGAGGTAGAAAGAAAAACAAGAGTGAGGACTTTATCTATGTTCATTATATGCCATGGACTAAGAGTGTAATTAACTCAGTTCTTTGCCACTGAGGTCTGAAAATATAGCGAGTGATTGAGTAAGTGAGTGAGTGAGTAAATAAACAATGAAAATTAGCTCACACAATGGTTGTCTGATATGTTTGTCATGTGTTTTGGAGATTAAGGGTCAGATACTTTCAAAAAACTTACTTGACTACGTACACACACAAATTACACACATATTTAATACCCGTGTGGGCTACATACAAGAGGAGAGCTAACTTTCTTTTAGAGACTACAACATCCATCCACAGAGTAAGAACACAAGGCTGAATATCACCCTGAAGTCACAACAGTTATTTCTCAGTAATGACTTCTTCACATTTTGGTGGAGACCTGGGTGAGGAGGGTAGCTGGTACAGAAGGATGGCAGTAAAAATCTGTGGCTCAGAATTCTGAAAATCGTCAGTGGACTAACAGCCCACTGACGTGGCAGATGTCAATCTTGTATAGCCAGCCTGCTTTTCTATTTGATTGTCACATGTGTGTCTCTGTCTCCCTTAGAGCCTTTGCTGCTCTTCAGTAGCTTCTTCCCCAGCAGCTCCTTTGCTGAATCATGTCCTACTTATCTTCCTCTGGAGGATCGGTTTTATCTGGTGGGGTCCATTTCTCTCCTCAGGGATCAGACCCTACGGGTGAGTATGTTCTGTGTGTGCCTTCCCTACTGTGGCATTGTGGGCTTCCTTTGAAAGGCCATGTGCCCTTTGGTCCCTCAGCTACTGGACAGCATTGCTGAGGAACCCGATGTGTGCAAGGGGTTGTGCTAAGCAAGATATGTGAATGAGGAAAGATCAGCCCCTGTGTTTCAGAAGGTGAGCATGTCAGTGGAGAGCTCAACACACCCAAAAGAGATGTACCATTATTTACAGGTGGTTTTGATGTGATATGAAAGAGGTGTACGGGGGATGGGGGTGGGATATATTAAAAGAAGTGACCATTTGGGGAGGTGGATAAAGGAAGGTTTCTGTCACGAGGTCAGTTTTGAGGCAGCTCTCCCCAGTGCCTACCACCATTGTTCACTTAGTGTTCTACTAATACAGTACTCCCAGGTTCTGTGTCTGAAAAGAAAAATCAGACTTTAGAATTCACTGGGTAGATTCAAGTTCAATGAATTTATTCACTAAGTACATATTAAGTAAGCACCTACGATGTGCTTAGGTGCTTAGGTTAGAAAGACGGAAGGTCTTTCTCTGCTGACCTGTCTTTTGAACTGAGACCCGCAATGAGGATGTCAACCCAGCAAAAAGGGAAGGCAATCCAGCTAGAGGGCTCAGCAGCTGTAAAAGTCCTGAGGTAGTAATGAGCTTGGAGAGTTCCAAGGAACAAATATCGTTATGTGACTAGAAGAAGGTGAAAGAGGGAAAGAGTAGTAGAAAATAAGAGGTAGACAGAGGCCAGGTTCTGGAGAACTTTGAGAACCATGATCCTGAGTTTGAGTTTTACTCAAGTGGAGTGGAAAGCAGGATGACGTGATCTGATTTCATTGTTGTTGTTTTTAAAAGATTAGGCTGGCTGCTGGGTGGGAAATGGGATCTGGGGGGAAAAGAGTGGAGGCAAGAGGAGTGCTAGGAGGGCTGATGGGGCCCTGGCTAGGACTAGAGTGATGGAGATAGAAGTGCAACGATGTGGGTTATCACTGGGAGACGGGGCACAAAGTCCTTGCTGATGTGATGAAAGTGGGTGGGAGAAGAGAGAAAAACGACTCCTAGCTTTTAGGCCTGAGCAGCTCAGTGAATGGAAGTGCCACTAAACTGACTTGAGCAAGACAGGGACACTATGGACTGGGCAAATCAAGAGCCATGTTAACATCATGATAAATTGTGACATACAACACATCCAACTGCCTTGCAAGAGAGGCCTCTGGATCCAGACCAGTTGCCGGACCTCGTCCAAGTCACTTATGTCTTGTAGCTTCAGTTTCTTTTTCTGTAAATGCTGAGACTAGAACCTCCTTTTAGAGTTGTTGTGAAGAGTGAATAAGATGGCACCTTATGCATGGTAAGCACTTGGGAAAGAGGCGGCAGAGAGGAAAAGTAAATAATCATCATTATCATTATTATTGTGATCATTAGGATCCAGAGAGGGCAAAAGACCTGCTTTACTTTTCCTCTTTGGTTTAGAATGCCGACTTTAACTGACTACATTTCGGAAACTGTGAAGGACCCCTTTACATTCAGTTGTAGAGCAGTGATGTATGTCATCATTTTTCCAGATTTAAGACCCTGAGAAAAGTGGTAGAGAGAAAAGCAATTGAAGGAAATTGCTTGGTCTGATTGCCCCAATCATTATGCCTCTCTGGCAGCTCTCTGGGATTTGAGCTCTCATACTTGCCACGAGTAGGCAGACATCCCATTTTGGGGGTCCCCCCAAATCTACTCCCTCCTCCGAGAAAAAAAAAAATCTCATTTGGCACCCTTCCCTCCCCCACATCCCCCTCATGGCACAAGGATCCCTATTTGTGATCTATTGCAGTTTTCCTCTGGGTTTCTAGGATATTTGTTCCATATTAGTGGTCACTTTGGAGAACAAATCTTGTGAGAACAGAGGGCTTTTTTTTTTAAGATCTTATTTACTTATTTGACAGAGAGAGAAAGAGCAAAAGCAGGGGGCGCAACAGGCAGAGGGAGAGGGAGAAGCCGCCCCCCCCCGGGGGGGGGGCCCCCCCCCCCCCATGCGGGGCTCGATCCCAGGACTCTGGGATCATGACCTGAGCCGAAGATGGACGCTTAACGACTGAGCCACCCAGGCGCCCCTGCTGTCCTAACAGAGGGCTTTTTGAAGGAAGATTTTTTTTTTCAGTGTGACTGGAGCACAGTGGACAGAGCAGGGAACTCAGAGTACAACTGTGAGATGGAACTACTTTGATCTTGAATCTACTAGCTGTGCATCTTGGGCCAGATCATTACGTATCTATAATCCTCAGTGTTCACATCTGTAAAATCAAGTGCCTTTCTCACATTGCTATGCAGATTAGCTGTGATATTGGGTATGAGATTGCTTCCACATTTACTACATGCTGTACAAATGTGTTGGGTATTTTAACTATATAAGTACATTTTAAGTATCTAAAATGCCAGTTTTTCTGCAGGAACTTTTCACTGTGAAGAAACCTGAGGAAGAGGTTCTGCTGATACAAGACTCAGATGAGGAACATGTATCTCCTGAGTGCAGGTGAGAGGCTAATGCTGAAGTAAGTGATGGAGACCTAGGGCATAGTTTCATTAAACAAAACTGAAATGAGAGAAATAATATCCTCAAATATTTTTCCCTTTAAAATGAAAAAACAGACAGTTGAATCCAGAAGAGCAGTCTACTAGGCTGAATTCCTTTGCCCAGCCAATAAAAATCTTAACTTCTCCAGGTAAATATAAATACAAATGATAGGCTTTTTATTTTTTTAAAAAAGCAATAAAGCACGGTTAACTGACACAGACATTTAATGACTTCCAAATTAAGACAATGCATTTAGAGGTAGTACGTGATTACTTCTTTTTCTTGAAATACTTTTAAATGGTAGAACAGCAAGTAGGCATTGTGGCAAACTATTAGGTGTCCCCCTTTTTGTGAATATAATCTGTTTCTTAACATTTGTTAACCAAGTTTCAGAGAATGGACGCAGTATTCCATGATTTTTGAGAGAGAAACATAAAAATGCATTCCTAACCTACAGGAAAATGCCAGTTGACCAGATATCACTTAAACCCCTTCTTACACTATTTAACAATCCACCAAGGATTTCTGCAAAACAGAAATTGTTCGTGATACTATTTAGTTATTTAATACTTGATAAACTCATTAGTGGGTATGTCTGTATGTAGAAAACCATAATACTAGACACTGTGCAGTGCAGAGTATCGAGCGCGGATTACATTTTCCTTCTGCATCACAGTGTATATGTACATGTAAATAAATAGCAAAATAATATATTAAAGATGTGCACCACATGCCAATAATACTTAGCAAAATAAAATAAACAAGATAACTTTTCAAGAGGTTTCTTATGATTAAAGACATGCTTGTGTGAGGTCTGGTGGTGAGAGGAGGGAGCTGGAGGCTGTGGTCACTGTTGCTATTTGGTGGTGGGGAGTGGTAAGGAAGAAAGAGCTGGTGAAGAAATGAGTTAAACAGGAAATGTCTGACGTTCATCTGTGTCTGGATCTAAGCAACGGGGGGAGAATCTTCCCTGCCTGGCAGGAGAGTTCAGAGGTGTTTGGCTGTGAACCATTGTCTGAAGCTACACACAGGACAATGGGATGGAAAGCAGAGCTCCCCGTGGCAGTCTGTTTGCATTCCATGGGCTTGGTGTTCTACAACTCTCGCTAACATGAGACTGCATTTGTAATTGTGTGAATGCGACAAGTCTGCTCATGCCAGGATCACACTCACTTGCACCAGCGAAACTTTATTTATTTATTTATTTTTTCGGAATCTCCAATTTCTTGTGAATATTCAGCGTTGTATTTGTAGTTTGTAGGTGTTGGGGACAGGACGAGTGCATGGCTAAGCTTAAGGCCAAGCACATTCAACTCTCTCAATGTGCGTTATCACTCCTGGTTTTTCTTGTAGTGCATGTGCTTATTTAGGCTTTTTAAACTTGACCATTTCCTTCATTAGTTTCTCTACTTTATTAGAAGACCTTTTACTGAATAATCTGGGGAAAAGGATATTTATAAAACATAACATGTTTAAACAACATGAGGGGTGCCTGGGTGGCTCAGTCGTTAAGCGTCTGCCTTCGGCTCGGGTCGTGGTCCCAGGGTCCTGGGATGGAGCCCCGCATTGGGCTCCCTACTCGGCGGGAGGCCTGCTTCTCCCTCTCCCACTCCGCCTGCTTGTGTTCCCTCTCTCGCCATGTCTCTTTCTGTCAAATAAATAAAATCTTTAAAAAACAAAAAACAAAAAGCAAAAAAACATGTGTAAACAACATGAACTCAAGACCCTCTCCTATCAGGAGAATATCTGCGATACAATAGCAGCAAACCACATGGGTAATGAATTTGTTATCCGTCAACAGATCATTGTAGCAAATATTGGATAGTGAGAGTTCAGAGAGTGAGGAAACCTGTGTTTTACTTTTAAGTAGAGTTTAATTGGATGAAAAATATTCTGTTGCAGAAGCATCTATGCCACTGATCTACATAGAACATAAAAGAAGTGTTTTCTTAAGGCTTAAAACCGCTTCTAATATTGTAAGAAATTATCACTCCAGTGTGGATGAATGCACTATAGTTTTGTATGTTCTGTACTTCCATAAAATATTACTAAATTTCCTTCAAAAATTATGCAATGGAGTATTTATCATGTAGACAGTAAGATGGAAAAATGACAGGACAGAGCTGATGGATCTGATGAAGAAATTCTGTTTAATTCCAGCCCCCCTGTCCCTTTCATATCCCTCCCCTCTCCTCCAACACCATGGTCTCTGCTCTGCTCTGCTCTCAGCCACCTCAGCTCTCACATGACGGATTGTTGGTAGACCTGGCTCGTCCACAATATTGAGGTCTGTAAGGGAGGACCTGTCAGCCTTGTCCCTGTCTGGCACAGAGCCTCACACTGAGTAAGCAGAAAACAAACATCTACTCAGGGACCGACTGATTGATTGAGCCTATCAAAATGGTAATCCATTCCATGCCGTGAGACCTCTCAAACATAATGCAGTATTGTTATAAATCGGTGCAAACTAGTATTACCTTATTTTTGTCATAGACTCGTTCCTTGTCCTCAGGATATTTTTAAATAATAAGAAGGAGAAGAGATTGCGGCATGTCAGGGTCATAGTTTGCAGTCATTAGGTAATCTGGCTCCCATTTTATAGACTGAGGGATGGTTAGAAAAGCAATCAGGCACAGAAGTCATAGGGACCTTAGGGACCAAAGTTCTTCCGGAATTTTTCTTGGTAATTCTACATGTTCTTTGAAAAGTAAGAAGCATTTTGCTAAGACGCTTGAAAGCTTTGTCTGTGCTTATGAAAGAAACACAAAGAGGGGAATTTGAGATGTTTAGAAGAAAGGGTCTGTTTCCATGGAGGATATCTTGTCCTTGCATGTTTCAGATTTGAGGCTAAAGAATTTTCATTTCAGGAGAGGTACTCAAGGGTTGGGTTATTTTCCATTAAAGCTACAGATGCACTGGAGTGGAAGGTCTTGTTTGCTTGGACCACTGAAGATAGAAAGAAGTAAGGGGTACTCGAAAGTCAGTGAGGGGAAGACCAAAACTGGAATACTGTGTAGCCCTCTCCTATGTGTCTCCTGCTAGAGTCGGAAGGATATACCTAGCTACTCGTTCAGTTTGGCCAGTAGTACGTAGAGGTAAGGCCCAAATTCCCGCCCTAGCATCATCTCAGTATAGATGCATTCTGTACTTTATCCTTCACAATAGGATTTCATGCTTATTAACTTAGTTATAAACAAAGCTATAAAGTAGATTTTAGACGTGTTGGAATATAGTCATAGAGGATATGCGATTTGCCTAAACTCACACAGTGGGCTCCACAGTAGAGCTGGAACTGGGGCCCAGATTTTCTTGGGCTCATTCCTGTCAGGACATGAATTTCAGGAGCTGTGGCTAGTATGGGATTCCAAGGAGAAAACTCAAGGAGTCTTTAGGAAGTCCTTGATTGGGGATGTTATTGAGAGAAACTCTTTTGTTTCCTTTAATTTCACCTTAAATGTAGAGGAGAGAACAATTAATAGAGAGGAGACTGTGACGATTAACCCTAACACTGTTGATGAAGATAGCATCTTCTCACCCTCAGGTAGAGTAAAGAACACAGGAAAATCAAATGGCAAGCATTTTCAAGGGTTCTAGTAGCTCTTATATTTGCTTGCAGTCTTCAAAAACTGCTACAGTGCTGGAATTGGTCCCTGGGGAGACTCCACCTGTCAGCAGCTGCACCAAAAAGAATGTTCCTGCCTAATTCCCCTTTCAGCTTGTGTCAGTGAGGAGTTATGTTGTACAAAGGTGGGAAGAGAATAATAATTTTATAAAGATGTATGATGATTCTAATTAGCACACTTTCGTTGTTTGGAGCCTTGGCATTATTCTATTCTGACTTCATTCCTCCTGTCTACCCCATCTTGAGCAAGGGAAGGGCCTTGAGTACCATTGTATCACAGGCTGTTCGATTGGGTGTCTCTACCACTAAGGAGCTAGCTTGCCAGTCTCATCATTCTTGTCCCACTGAAACTTATTCATACAGCAAATATTTAGCACCTACTCTGTGGGAAGTTCTGTTCTAGGCTCTGAGGACACAGCAGTGAACAAAAATCCTTAACTGTTAGAGCTTACATTCTAGGGGAAGAGAAAGATAATACATCAATCAATAGAACAAAGTAGGTTAGATGGTGAGGAGGGCCAAAGGAAAATGTTAAGCAATGAAGAGTTACATGGCTAGTTTTACTCCACACTGCCTGCCGTCATCTTTGGCAAATAGTGTGAAGGTCTTGTGGCATAGTACTACTTAAAAAACCCATAGGATTGGGACTTTTAAACTACAGTATTTGCGTTTTATTTCTCAGCTTGACCATTTACAAGTTGTGTGATCTTGGAGAAGCTTCCTTGAGTCTCAGGTTCTTTATCTATAAAAAGTAAGGATAATTACTGCAGAATGTGCATCATAATCAAATAAGGAAATGAGATCTATCTGCTTTGTTAAGTAAATGAGATCTATATGCTTTGTAAAATACTATACAAAACCAAGATGACTCCTGGTGCTAACAGATAAGGTTTCCATTTAACTTGTCCCATTGGTATGTATAGGACCTAGTTCTTGAGCAGGGCAGCCATTAAAAAAAAATGAAGAAGAAGAGAGAAAAAGGGAGAGCAGGCTCAGGATTCTGGGTTTTATGTTTCATTGTGTTTATATGACCCCTAGCCCACCCATATTCCATCTTTAGCTACATGACAAATTATTTTGATCATCTCAAAACATAAAGTCATTATACTGTCTTATTAGATATACAATTGATAAGAGCAATTTCATTGTTAATATTTTTTGAAAAACTCAGAGTAAGGGTTTGTACTCAAAACTCATTGAAGCAACTCTGAAATCACCGAGGGCTTAGACAGTAATGAAAAGAAGTCTAATAAATATCAAAGTTTAGAAAAACCGGGAACAAATTATCTGAGCATTAGCCTATTTTATGAAAAGTAGTTTTGGGTAAATACACTGGCAGCTGCTTGTTCTGCTCAGACAGTTAACAATGTAATATTTTCTGTCCTCATGGTGTTCATTCGTCATCCTGTAATGAAGATGTCAGGCTGGGTATTAGGATCTGAGGAAGGGACCGGATCTGGCTGTCTTTCAACCTAACGCTTTTTGCTCTACCTTTTTGTATCGCAGAATATTCTTTTTGCTTTAGCTCTCTTAAACTTTTTTGTTAACTTTTGAACTTTTATTTGGAACATTCTTTTACAAGTCTTTTTGTGGACATACGTTTTCATTTTTAAATTGTTAAACTATTTATTAAATTATACAGTGAAATTGATTGGTTTTTTTCTTGGTGTACAGTTCTATGGTTTTAACACAGGCATAGATTTGTGTAACTATGACCATAGTCAAGATAAAGAACAGTTCCACCACCCCCCAAAAAATTTCCTTGTGCTGTCCATTTATAGTCACCCCTGCTTCACCTCACCCTCAACACCTGTCAGCCGCTCATTTATTATGCATCCTGATAGTTTTGTCTTTTTGAGAATGTTCTATAAATATAGTCATTCGGTATGCAGTCTTTAGAGATGGGCTTTTTTCCCCTCGGCATAATTCCTTTGCTGTTGCACGCATCAATAACTTTTTATTGCTGAGTTGCATTTCGCTGTATGGATGTACCATATTCATTCACCTGTTGAAGGACATCTGGGTTGTTGCCATTTTGGGGGCAATTATTAGTAAAGGTGCTGTAAACATTTGTATACAAGTTTTTGGTGGACCTAAGTTTTCATTTAATTTCTCTAGGGTATTGAATTATGGCATTAATTCACATTCCCCTAATGACTAAAGATGTTGAGCATCTTTTTTTTAAATTTTCTTTTATTATGTTATGTTAGTCACCATACATTACATCATTAGTGTTTGATGTAGTGATCCATGATGCAGTGTTTGTGTATAACACCCAGTGCTCCATTCAATACGTGCCCTCCTTAATACCCAACACCGGGCTAACCCATCCCCCCACCCCCTCCCCTCTAGAACCCTCAGTTTGTTTCTCAGAGTCCATAGTCTCTCATGGTTCGTCTCCCCCTCCGATTCCCCCCTTCATTTTTCCCTTCCTACTATCTTCTCTCTCTCTCTTTTTTTAACATATAATGTATTATTTGTTTCAGAGGTACAGGTCTGTGATTCATCAGTCTTACACAATTCACAGCGCTCACCATAGCACATACCCTCCCCAATGTCTATCACCCAGCCACCCCATCCCTCCCACCCCCCACCACTCCAGCAACCCTCAGTTTATTTCCTGAGATTAAGAATTCCTCATATCAGTGAGGTCATATGATACATGTCTTTCTCTGATTGACTTATTTCACTCAGCATAATACCCTCCAGTTCCATCCACGTCATTGCAGATGGCAAGATTTCATTCCTTTTGATGGCTGCATAATATTCCATTGTATAAATATACCACATCTTCTTCTTCCAATCCATGAGTATGGAATGTCTTTCCATTTCCTTGCCCAAAGGAGTAACCATCTAGGTGATCTACAGCAATAGCACCTCTTGATCCCCAGTCTGCTTATCTTAACCCTGGAGAGTCTGCTTGTTGGCTCTGAAGGAATAGAGCAATGGTAGCATATGCAGAACTCATCTTTGTGGAACACATTTTCTAGAAGAGAGAATTAAAATCACAAAAGAGCCATTTAGAGCAAATTATAGTCTTATACATCCCAAATCATATATTTAAGTGGAGAAGAACTTAGAGGAATGGAGCAATCAAAGGGAGAATGACTAATGAGGGCATTTGAGATGATCATGTTGGACTATACAGATTACAAAGCACTTTGTCCAAACATTGCATTTTTGCAAGAATGCTGCAAGGTACATATTATGAGTCTCACTTTAAACATTCAGAAGCTGGGGCTCAGGGAAGCTAAAGGACTTGCTCTAAGGCTCATAGCTAAGAAGTGTCAGGGCTGAAGTTTGAGCCCAAGTCTGTGCGACCTCAAATTCTGTCCACCTTCCTTTGGCAGCTCTGGAATGCTGGACACAATGGTGAAAATAGGGGAATGGGAAAAATAGCAGGCTGTTTCAGGCATTATCCCTAGGGGACCACTTAAGAGAATAGTGACTTGGGGAGAGGTAGGCTCTGGAGATGCGAGTACCAATCCAGTTGTCAAGGATGGCTGAGATGCAGTGGGGCCTGGAGGAAATGATGCGGTTGGGTCTTGACCTAAGGTTTCCCATTTCAGACAGGGAGTTGGTAGCGGGTTTCTCCTGTAAGCCTACGGACTAGCTTTGGTTAGAGTAATCTTGAAAATTAGTTTCTTAAACTTTGGTCACAACCTGCGACCAAGAAGGGAAACCTGGCTTTAGATAAGATCATCTCAGCTGTTAAGTTAAACAAGGAGAGACATTTAAGATTATATTTACTGCCACAACTGTTCAAAACAACACCTTAGTTTATACTGCATTGATGTATGAAAGGACAGTATTCATTGGATATCTTTTTCATATTTACAGTTTCATTTATATAGCAAGTAGAAGTAGATGGGTTTTTTTGAGCCAAGAATAACCTTCCATTAAAGTAATTCAGCAGCATTGAGTGCTTTACCAATGAATATCAAACCTTGGCAAAGATGTAAAATAGAGAGAGAGTAAGAAACATTAAGGACTCATTAGACACCTTAACAGCTAATGTAAATACAGCTAACAAAGTGTTCTTTGATCATTTTCTTTCTTTCTGAAAATTAACTGATGCGATTTAGAAAGGGAAAATTCTGTTTCTGTCTGTTCCTAACCAAAGGGCAGCAATGTTTGTGGTTGCAAACCCTCCATTACATCTCCTGTCCTGAGCCTGAATTCATTATTTACATGTACAGACTAGTTAGGTATGAAATACTCTTTCATGCTTTTTTTTTTTTTTTAGCAATGTATGTGCTTATTTGTTACTTTTGCATTCTGATCACAAGTCAGAAGTTTGCCATCTATATTGATGTATAGAGAAGCATGAAATATAAATTCATGGAAGAATCTGGAAAACTATTACGTTCTTGATATCCAAGCAGTGGATTTAAAGCAAGTCATCATCACCTCATAGTGTTTTGTTGTCAAAGTCAGTGTCTTGTCCAGCAAAACTCATCGCATCCTTTGATACAGCACTGTCCAATAGAACCTTTTGTGATGACAATGATGCTCTTTAATCTGCTCTAATACCATAGCCGCTAGCCACATGTAGCTACTGCACACTTGAAATGAGGCTGCTGACTGAAGAAATAAATTTGAAATTTTCTTTAATTATGGTTTTAATTTAGCCACATGTGGTGAATGGCTGCCATATTGGACAGTGCAGCAATATATTCGTTCACATGCTGTTTATCTCAGGTATAAAGATATTTACTGTTTAGAAGCCAATATAGTGACATTTAATTGCTTTTAAGGAACAGATAGAAGCCTCAGTTTGTTCTTGAAAATAATTGTGTCAAGCCAAGCAGACCTGGGGTGAGGGAGGAATGTGCAAATATTTCAATTGAGCTGGTTGGTCAGATTGTTTATTCCTTTATTCACTCAGCAAATATTCATGGAGCACCTAATATGTGTTCTGCATTGTCCTAGGTGCTGGGGGATACAAGAGGTTCAGTGCATGTGCACTGCCTTCAAGAAATTCCCCAAGTAGAAAAGGTGGACAGAAAGTTAGTAACAAACTTTCATACAGAAGAGAGTGGAGAAAGAGTGAAGAGTCAAAGATGACTTGGAGGTTTTAGTCTTGAGTGACTGGGTGGAGGGTGGCACTCATCACCAATAGAGAAGACACTGAAGAAGGAGGAGGATGAGGAAGAGGAGGAGGGATCACATTGGACCACCTGGAGTTAAGGTGTCTAATGTTAGGCATCCAGACTGCATGTCCTGAAGGCAGTTGGATATTTGGGTCTACAGCCCAGGGAGAGGTCTTGAGATAGAGATGTCAGAGATGCCCCTAGTTGAAGCCAAGGGACAAAATGCAGTCTGCAAAGAGATAATATAAAGAAAGAACAGAAAAGTGAAGAACAACCTTGAAGAAGTACCAACACTTAGTAAGAAGACATTCTGTTAGACTAAAACTGGCTTATAAATTTAGTCAAACACTGAAAAAAATTAAAAATATAGATGATAATCTTTTAGGAATTTTATTTTTAAATGATGTCAGGGCAAATTTGTAAGTAACGCTGTTTATGTTATTTGATGCTGAAAGTTGAGCCATTAAGAAATACATAGTAGACATTTTATAGCCCCATCATATACACAAATGACTGAATTTACTCATTAAGTAGTTGTTTTATGCAATTTAAATCACTACTTCCTAAATGTTATATATTTTGATATCCAAAATATATTTTTTCAAACCCTTCTTAGTTTTCTACCATTAAAAATAAATGATGTAAGGGGCGCCTGGGTGGCTCAGTCTCATGATTTTGGCTTGGGTCATGATCTTGGCGTCCTGAGATTGAGCCCTACGTCAGGTCCAAGGTCCGTGGGGAGTGTGCTTGAAATTCTCTCCCTCTCTGCCTCCCCAAATCTCTCTCTCTCTCAAATAAATAAATCTTTAAAAAATGATGTAAGTAAAATTGATTTTTTGGCTGGGTCCTGTGAAATATCGAATGGAAAATTTCTCACAATCATATCAGTATTGACTTTTTGAAACCTTTCAGAGTAATCCAGTTATTCTGTTAATTTTGTGTTTTCTGAATGAATTGGGAGGGTTTCACAGATACCATTTTGTCACTGTGTTGCCGTTCTAAGGACTTGCTTTTTATCATATCTGTTATCAGACTCCAGTTTCTCATTTTGTGGAGTGATGGGGCTTTTCACTGTTTGGCTTTGGCCTGCTAAAGAAAAACTCCTGAAAACAAAATACATTTCCATAACAGATCTTCAGGAAAATTTTAAGGCTTAAAAAGTAATTCCAGTATTAAAACCAAGATTCTCATTCCTTCCTATTCTCTCCCCCCAAGTTCTCTCTCACCTTCCACTCAATTTGGTGAAAAATAAGCTAGTACTTAGACTCCAGTGCCAGGAAGCTGGGTTCTCACCTTGGGCATCAAAATTCTAATTTTGATAGAAATGAATTGATAATGAGCCAAAGAATAGAGTTTTTCTAATAACAGGAAACAAAATTAAATTTGGCCTGAAAGCATTTTTTTTTTTTTTGTAATTGCAGTTGGTTTAAAAATTAAGAAGATTCACCCATATGCCTTGTTTTTTTGTTTGTTTGTTCATTTTTTTTTGAGCTTTGCTCACCACTTTTAACCAGAGGCATTGAGACCTGCGGCAAACTTCATTCTAATGAGGGTCCAGATGATTTATTTATCTATTTTTTTCAGATGATTTATTTTATAGATATGGTGTACAACAATTTTCTCTGTCGGAATAGCAGCACCTCAAAGATTGAAGTGATGTATTAAGAAAAATAAATATTTGGTTTTTTAAAAGATTTTATTTATTTATTTGAGAGAGAGAGACAGAGATAGTGACAGAGAGCATAAGCAGGGAGGAGAGGGAGAAGCGGCACCTGACGACGCGGGGCTCGATCCCAGGACCCTGGCATCATGACCTGAACTGATGGCAGACGCTTAATGACTGAGCCACCCAGGTGCCCCTCAAATATTTGTTCTTATTTGAACCTTATTTTTACTGTACAGTAGAAAATTTAGATTTAAATGGCAAGTGAGATGAGCTTACCATTTCTCTTTTCATCTCTTTATAGAAGCCAGGACCAGAAAAGAATTTCTAGAATGGAAATGCTGCATCCTGAATCTGCTGCTGCTGCCTCAGACGTATGTACATAAGAGAGTCATAGGGTAAATGGATGGATCCTTCTCCCTGTAATGTTGGTTCTTTAGTTAATGTGTGTTGCCAACAGAAAAAGGTTTTAGTTTGGAGAAGTATCCCATCTGGGCATAGCACTTGAGCTGTGTTCCACAGCTGCCGTTTTGTAACCATTTTTTTTTTTTTATACCATTTATTTTTCTTGACTTTTTTTTATTCTTATGTTAATCCCCATACATTACATAATTAGTTTTAGATGTAGTGTTCCATGATTCATTGTTTGTGCATAACACCCAGTGCTCCATGCAGAACGTGCCCTCCTCAATACCCATCACCAGGCTAACCCATCCTCCCACCCCCCTCCCCTCTAGAACCCTCAGTTTGTTTTTCAGAGTCCATCATCTCTCATGGTTCGTCTACCCCTCCGATTTCCCCTGCTTCATTCTTCCCCTCCTGCTTCCTTCTTCTTCTTTTTTTTCCCCTTAACATATGTTGCATTATTTGTTTCAAAGGTACAGATTTGAGATTTAACAGTCTTGCACAATTCACAGTGCTTACCAGAGTACATACCCTCCCCAGTGTCTATCACCCAGTCACCCCATCCCTCCCACCCAACCCCCACTCCAGCAACCCTCAGTTTGTTTCCTGCAATTAAGAATTCCTCATGGGCGCCTGGGTGGCTCAGTTGGTTAAGCAACTGCCTTCGGCTCAGGTCATGATCCCAGGGTCCTGGGATCAAGTCCCACATCGGGCTCCCGGCTCAGCAGGAAGCCTGCTTCTCCCTCTCCCACTCCCCCTGCTTGTGTTCCTGCTCTCGCTGTCTCTGTCTCTGTCAAATAAATAAATAAAATCTTTAAAAAAAAAAAAAAAGAATTCCTCATATCAGTGAGATCATATGATACATGTCTTTCTCTGTTTGACTTATTTCACTCAACATAATAACCTCCAGTTCCATCCACGTCGTTGCAAATGGCAAGATCTCATTCCTTTTGATAGCTGCATAATATTCCATTGTATATATATACCACATCTTCTTTATCCATTCATCTGTCGATGGACATCTTGGCTCTTTCCACAGTTTGGCTGTTGTGGACATTGTTGCTATAAACATCGGGGTGCACGTACCCCTTCGGATCCCTACTTTTGTATCTTTGGGGTAAATACCCAGTAGTGCAATTGCTGGATCATATGGTAGCTCTATTTTCAACTTTTTGAGGAACCTCCATACTGTTTTCCAGAGTGGCTGCACCAGCTTGCATTCCCACCAACAGTGTAGGAGGGTTCCCCTTTCTCCGCATCCCCGCCAACATCTGTCGTTTCCTGACTTGTTAATTTTAGCCATTCTGACTGGTGTGAGGTGGTATCTCATTGAGGTTTTGATTTGGATTTCCCTGATGCCAAGCGATATTGAGCACTTTTTCATGTGTCTGTTGGCCATTTGGATGTCTTCTTTGGAAAAATGTCTGTTCATGTCTTCTGCCCATTTCTTGATTGGATTCTTTGTTCTTTGGGTGTTGAATTTGATGAGTTCTTTATAGATTTTGGATACTAGCCCTTTATCTGATATGTCATTTGCAAATATCTTCTCCCATTCTGTCGGTTGTCTTTTGGTTTTGTTGACTGTTTCCTTTGCTTTGCAAAAGCTTTTTATCTTGATGAAGTCCCAATAGTTCATTTTTGCCCTTGCTTCCCTTGCCTTTGGCGATGTTTCTAGGAAGAAGTTGCTTCGGCTGAGGTCAAAGAGGTTGCTGCCTGTGTTCTCCTTTAGGATTTTGATGGACTCCTGTCTCACATTGAGACATTCAACCATTTGGAGTCTATTTTTGTGTGTGGTGTAAGGAAATGGTCCAGTTTCATTCTTCTGCATGTGGCTATCCAATTTTCCCAACACCATTTGTTGAAGAGACTGTCTTTGTTCCATTGGACATTCTTTCCTGCTTTGTCAAAGATGAGTTGACCATAGAGTTGAGGGTCCATTTCTGGGCTCTCTATTCTGTTCCATTGATCTATGTGTCTGTTTTTGTGCCAGTACCATGCTGTCTTGATGATGACAGCTTTGTAATAGAGCTGGAAGTCCGGACTTGTGATGCCGCCGGCTTTGCTTTTCTTTTTCAACATTTCTCTGGCTATGCGGGGTCTTTTCTGATTCCATACAAGTTTTAGGATTATTTGTTCCATTTCTTTGAAAAAAGTGGATGGTATTTTGATGGGGATTGCATTGAATATGTAGATTGCTCTAGGTAGCATTGACATCTTCACAATATTTGTTCTTCCAATCCATGAGCATGGAACGTTTTTCCATTTCTTTGTGTCTTCCTCAATTTCTTTCATGAGTATTTTATAGTTTTCTGAGTACAGATCCTTTGTCTCTTTGGTTAGATTTATTCCTAGGTATCTTATGGTTTTGGGTGCAATTGTAAATGGGATCGACTCCTTAATTTCTCTTTCTTCTGTCTTGTTGTTGGTGTATAGGAATGCCACTGATTTCTGTGCATTGATTTTATATCCTGCCACTTTACTGAATTCCTGTATGAGTTCTAGCAGTTTTGGGGTGGAGTCTTTTGGGTTTTCCACATAAAGTATCATATCATCTGCAAAGAGTGAGAGTTTGACTTCTTCTTTGCCAATTTGGATGCCTTTGATTTCTTTTTGTTGTCTGATTGCTGTGGCTAGGACTTCCAATACTATGTTGAATAGCAGTGGTGATAGTGGACGTCCCTGCCGCGTTCCTGACCTTAGGGGGAAAGCTCTCAGTTTTTCCCCATTGAGAATGATATTCGCTGTAGGTTTTTCATAGATGGCTTTTATGATATTGAGGTATGTACCCTCTATCCCTATACTCTGAAGAGTTTTGATCAAGAAAGGATGCTGTACTTTGTCAAAAGCTTTTTCTGCATCTATTGAGAGGATCATATGATTCTTGTTCTTTCTTTTGTTAATGTATTGTATCACATTGATTGATTTGCGGATGTTGAACCAACCTTGCAGCCCAGGGATAAATCCCACTTGGTCGTGGTGAATAATCCTTTTAATGTACTGTTGGATCCTATTGGCTAGTATTTTGGTGAGAATTTTTGCATCCATGTTCATCAGGGATATTGGTCTGTAATTCTCCTTTTTGATGGGGTCTTTGTCTGGTTTTGGGATCAAGGTAATGCTGGCCTCATAAAATGAGTTTGGAAGTTTTCCTTCCATTTCTATTTTTTGGAAGTTTCAGAAGAATAGGTATTAATTCTTCTTGAAATGTTTGGTAGAATTCCCCTGGGAAGCCATCTGGCCCTGGGCTTTTGTTTGTTGGGAGATTTTTGATGACTGCTTCAATTTCCTTAGTGGTTATAGGTCTGTTCAGGTTTTCTATTTCTTCCTGGTTCAGTTTTGGTAGTTGATACATCTCTAGGAATGCATCCATTTCTTCCAGGTTATCTAATTTGCTGGCATAGAGTTGCTCATAATATGTTCTTATAATTGTTTGTATTTCTTTGGTGTTGGTTGTGATCTCTTCTCTTTCATTCATGATTTTGTTGATTTGGGTCATTTCTCTTCTCTTTTTGATAAGTCTGGCCAGGGGTTTATCAATCTTGTTAATTCTTTCAAAGAAACAGCTCCTAGTTTCGTTGATCCGTTCTACTGTTCTTTTAGTTTCTATTTCATTGATTTCTGCTCTGATCTTTATCATTTCTCTTCTCCTGCTGGGTTTAGGCTTTATTTGCTGTTCTTTCTCCAGCTCCTTTAGGTGTAGGGTTAGGTTGTATACTTGAGACCTTTCTTGCTTCTTGAGAAAGGCTTGTATTGCTATATACTTTCCTCTTAGGACTGCCTTTGCTGCATCCCAAAGATTTTGAATAGTTGTGTTTTCATTTTCATTAGTTTCCATGTATTTTTTTAATTCTTCTTTAATTTCCTGGTTGACCCATTCATTCTTCAGTAGGATGCTCTTTAGCCTCCATGTATTTGAGTTCTTTCCGACTTTCATCTTGTGATTGAGTTCTAGTTTCAAAGCATTGTGGTCTGAAAATAGGCAGGGAATGATCCCAATCTTCTGGTACCGGTTGAGACCTGATTTATGACCTAGGATGTGATCGATTCTGGAGAATGTTGCATGGGCACTAGAGAAGAATGTGTATTCCGTTGCTTTGGGGTAGAATGTTCTGAATAGGTCTGTGAAGTCCATTTGGTCCAGTGTATCATTTAAAGTCTTTATTTCCTTGTTGATCTTTTGCTTAGACGATCTGTCCATTTCAGTGAGGGGGGTGTTAAAGTCCCCCACTATTATTGTATTGTTGTTGAAGTGTTTCTTTGCTTTTGTTTTAATTGCCTTATATAATTGGCTGCTCCCATATTAGGGGCATAGATATTTACAATTGTTAGATCTTCTTGTTGGATAGATCCTTTAAGTATGATATAGTGTCCTTCCTCATCTCTTATTACAGTCTTTGGTTTAAAATCTAATTTGTCTGATATAAGGATTGCCACCCCAGCTTTCTTTTGGTGTCCATTAGCATGGTAAATGGTTTTCCACCCCCTCACTTTCAATCTGGGGGTGTCTTTGGTTCTAAAATGAGTCTCTTGCAGACAGCATATCGATGGGTCTTGTTTTTTTATCCAATCTGATAGCCTGTGTCTTTTGATTGGGGCATTGAGCCCATTTACATTCAGGGTAACTATTGAAAGATAGGAATTTAGTGCCATTGTATTGCCTGTAAGGTGACTGTTACCGTATATTGTCTGTGTTCCTTTCTGGTCTATGTTGCTTTTAGGGTCTCTCTTTGCTCAGAGGACCCCTTTCAAGATTTCCTGTAGGGCTGGTTTTGTGTTTGCAAATTCCTTTAGTTTTTGTTTGTCCTGGAAGCTTTTTATCTCTCCTTCTATTTTTAATGACAGCCTAGCTGGATATAGTATTCTTGGCTGCATATTTTTCTCATTTAATGCTCTGAATATATCCTGCCAGTCCTTTCTGGCCTGCCAGGTCTCTGTGGATAGGTCTGTTGCCAATCTAATGTTTCTACCATTGTAGGTTACATATCTCTTCTCCCGAGCTGCTTTCAGGATTTTCTCTTGTCTATGAGACTCGTAAGTTTTACTATTAGATGTCGGGGTGTTGACCTATTTTTATTGATTTTGGGAGGGGTTCTCTGTGCTTCCTGGATTTTCATGCCTGTTTCCTTCCCCAAATTAGGGAAGTTCTCTGCTATAATTTGCTCCATTATACCTTCTGCCCCTCTCTCTCTTTCTTCTTCTTCTGGGATCCCAATTATTCTAATGTTGTTTCGTCTTATGGTATCGCTTATCTCTCGAATTCTGCCCTCGTGATCCAGTAGTTTATCTCTCTTTTTCTCAGCTTCTTTATTTTCCATCATTTGGTCTTCTATATTACTGATTCTCTCTTCTGCCTCATTTATTCTAGCAGTTAGCGCCCCCATTTTTGATTGCACCTCATTAATAGCCTTTTTGATTTCTACTTGGTTGGATTTTAGTTCTTTTACTTCTCCAGAAAGGGTTTCTCTAATAACTTCCATATTTTTTTCAAGCCCAGCTAGTATCTTTAAAGCGATGATTCTGAACTCTAGATCTGACATTGTACTAATGTCCGTATTGAGTAGGTCCCTGGCAGTCGGTACTACCTCTTGTTCTTTTTGTTGAGGTGATTTTTTCCGTCTTGTCATTTTGTGCAGAGGAGAATAGATTAATGAGAGAACAAAATGCTAGCAGAGTAACAACGTCCCCAGAAGATATACTCTAAACAAATCAGAAAAGACCTGAAGCAGTGGGAAAAGAAACGGAAAGAGAGAAAAAAGAAAAAGAAAAAAAAGAAAAAGATAAAGATAAAGATAAAAACAAAAACAAACAAAACAAAACAACAACAACAACAACAAAAAAAACCAGAATGTGATCAAATATGATCAGGCTGGTATATAGATCAGTGCCACACACTAGATTTGGGGTGTATTTTGGTCTTTTAGAAGAAAGTGCCTCCCAAAATTTTAAAGAAAGAAAAACTTATATATGTACAAAAATAAGGGTTGGTATGATGAAGGGTTGGAATATGACTGTAAAGATGGAAATTATAAAAAATTTTATAAAAGGAATTGATAAGAAGTTGTTTGAAAAAAGAAAGAAGAGGATTTAAAAAGAGAGAAAAAAAGAAAAAAAAAGGGAGAGGATGTGATCAGGCAGGGGAATAGAAAACACCATATACTAGAGATTTAGGGTATATTTTAATCTGTTAGAAGAAACTATCTCAAAATTTTAAAGAGAGAACAACTTATATATATAAGCCAAAAATACGGGTAACTACTATGAAGGGATAGAATATGACTCTAAAAATGAAAAAAATGTTTTTTTTTTTTTTTAAAAGGGATTGATAAGATGTTGGTTGAAAAAGGGAAAAAGAAAAATTCAAAAAGAAAAAAAAGGAAAAAAAGACAGTTAAAAAAAAATAATAACTTTGAAAGACTAAAGAATCATGGTAAAAAAGCCATGAATTCTATGTGCAGTATTCCCCTAGCGCTGGAGTTCTGCCGTTCTCATTGATCGGTAAACTTGGTCTTGGCTGGCTGTTCTCGCTGATCTTCTGGGGAGGGGCCTGTTGCCGTGGTTTCCAAATGTCTCTGCCGGAGGCGGAATTGCCCCGCCCTTGCCCCCTCCCGGCTAAGTAATCTGCTCGGGTTTGCTCTCGGGAGCTTTTGTTCCCTGCGAGCTTTCCGTACAGCTTTGGAGGCGGAGAGTGAAAATGGCGGCCTCCCAATCTCCGCCGCGGAGGAGCCGAGAACTCGGGGCCCCGCTTCTCAGTGAGCCCCCAGAGAAAAGCCGTCAGTCACTCCCGTCTCCCCGGTCTCCGGCCGCACTCCATGCTCACCTGGCCTGTGACCTCGCGTTTCTATCTCTGGCACCCGACCCCGGGTGGAGTCTCCAAACCCAGCAGATCCCTGCGGCGCACTCCCGCGCGGCTCCTCCCGGGGGAGGAAGGTGAGTCTCCCCGGATCTGCCGCTTGTTGGGTCCCTGCTGGAGGAGCAGGGGCCCGACTGTGCCACGGATCAGGGTTTATGGCAACCCCAAGCTGAGAGCCCGCGCCTGGGCTCCGCCTCTGCAGCCGGCTTCCCTGCTCCGTTACCTGGGAGCTCTGCCACACTCAGGCACCCCCGGTCTTCCTGTGACCCCGAGGGTCCTGAGACCACACTGTCCCATGAGGGTTCCACCCCCCGCTTAGCCACCAGAGTGACATCCCTCAGCGGAGCAGACTTTTAAAAGTTCCGATTTTGTGCTCCGTGGCTCTATCACTTGCCAGAAGCGGCGGACGGAGGCCTCTCCCCCGCCGTCTATCCTCCAAATAATCGCCTCGGATTCACTTCTCCGCATGTCCTACCTTCCAGAAAGTGGTCGCTTTTCTGATGAGAGAGTTGTTGCTCTTCTTTTCTTCGATCTCCTGTTGAGTTTGTAGGTGTTCAGAATGGTTTGATCCCTATCCACCTGAATTCCAGAGAGGAGAGGAAGTCCAGGTCTCCTACTCCTCCGCCATCTTGCTCCGCCCCCTGTAACCATTTCTTATTGGGAGCTGGCAACAGCCATGCTTGTGTTGGGGAGCAAAAGTGTCCTGACCCCTTCAAGGTCCTTTTAGCCTGACTAAGAATCAAATCAACATGAGACGGATTAATGGGAGAAAATCCAATTTAATAGCATACATGGAGGGAACCCACACAGGCATGGAAATTTTAAAGAAGTCAAGCAGAATGAGGTATATATGTCATTCTGAACTAGGGAAAGGGGGGTAGGGATTTCAAAGGGAAGGAACACAATCCTCAGGAAGAATGAGAGAGAATAAATGGTAAACAAATGTTTGCGGGGCCACTCAGAAACAATGGGACACAGAGAGGACTTTGATCAAACAGGCATTGCTAGGTTCCTCCGTGTCCACCATGCCTAGTTCATGGTATAATGGTATATGGTGATAGCTCTCTTCCTGAAGCAGGGCCTCAATCTAAATTCTTTTAGGCAGTTACTGGGCAGGTAAAGAGTTTTTCCTGAATCTGCTGGGTTTTGATTGCTTTTTTAACTCAGAATAATCTTCATGCCAAAGTGGCCTATCTTGGGGCAGCCTGCTCTTGGCCCCCAACACTTGGAATAGTCCCTGTAGTACTTTTTTAAAAATTAAGCTAAGCTCTATGCCATTGTTCAAGATCTTTTTGACTTGTGAGTACATTTCAAAAAGGAAGTTTATTGACGTGCCTGCTACAGTAGGCTAATGTGGGGTAGACTCATGAGCTGGCTCCATCCCTTCATGGGCAGAACCCAGCCCCTAATTAGCCTAGATTGTCCCCATCCTTTTCCTAAGCCACTGAATGTATCATCCATTTATCCATTCACCAGACGTCACTAGAGAGAATCTTAGAGGGATGCACATTAATAGAAATATGAAATCTGGATCTGTGTTCAGTGATCTGAAACTCCAGTCTGGGAAAGAAGATCAAAGTGCAAGAAAAAAAGCATAGAACAGAAAAAACCTCCCAGAAAGCCTTCCCTGTGGATGGTGTTCCACCTACCTGCCACTCCCTGGGTGCCTGTGACCCAGCTGCCATGGTGGAGGTGCTGCAGAGAGAAAGATGGCCCTAGATTTCAAAAGATAAGGGTCAATTCCTGATTCAGCCATTTACCAGTTTTGTGACCTGGGAAAAGTTATTTGCTGGTGGAGAGCCTCTGTTTTCCTGTCAGTAAAAGGGGAGTGGTCATCTGCCAGGCTATCTCATCTGGATGTAACCTCATTTATCAGTGCATTTTCTGTGTTCATAGAACAAAGCTTCTGTGAGAACAGGGGCTGTCTTGTTCATCGGCCTATCCCCAAATATCTTGAACAAGGTTTGCCACACATACTAGGTGCTCATAAATATTAGATGCACAGAGGAACATTGTATGTTACAGCACTGTGTTATTTTTATAGCACTCTTCAAATGTAAGGTGAGAGATCCCAAGAACAGTATAGATAGGCTAGGTGGGTGGACTCTCACTTTGGTTTTCAGGCCTGCATGTGATTTTGTCTGAAAGGATTTGTGTGTTTCTGGGACTGTGCAGACAGCAGGGGTTTATACTATTTAAGCTCTTCTCTAACATAAGAGATACACCTATGTTTTAAATACAAAGTGCTGATTTTGTATTGCATTTTCCAACTATTGCTCATTGTAGGGGAGCAGAATTTACCACCCCAAAATATGTCTCTGGAATAAGGATTATTTTAAGCTGAATATTTTTAAGAAAGTGCAAACACAGGAGAAGCTCAAAAGACTGAGTAGAAGTTAAACTTTTGTAGGAGACATTTAAATTTATAAGGGCAATCTCCCTTTGTTAAGGGTGTCTCCCTCTCTGTATCAGAAAGAGGAGGAAGACTTACCTTATTACTTTGCTTCTCCTTGCCACCTCCCATAACTGACTCCCCCAGTTCCAGCATCTTCTTCTGTCTTTAGCTGGAGATGGTATTTAAGGTGATGGCTTCAGCCACCTTGGGGAGTCACTTAGTTTTCCTGGGTCTCGCCCATGATATAGGAGGTATCCATACTTGATTTTCTCCTGTTAATCTGTCTGATGTAAATTTAATTCTTAGACCAGTCAGAAGAAACCTCAAGGGTAACAAGCTACTTGTTTATAGATGAAGCTTTCTGAAGACAGTACATCTGCTTAACCTAACATTCTGTTCAAGAAAGTATGAAATGGATGAAATTAGGTAGAAAAAGGCTAATTTAAACAGAGTGGTGTTCTGTTTACACACAAACTAATTGCAGTTATGCTAGGAAAAGAGGCCAAGACATCCCTAGAACTCTGGCCATCAGTCTAGCATCTATGCTGCTGACAGCCTGACTTCATCAATCAACAAATACTCACTTAGGGTCTGTAGTGTGTAATGTGTGAACAATCAGAGTCCTTCAATTTAGTGTGTCTTGAGGAAAGCTGGACTTAGAAATTCTCACTTCATAAACTTATAAAACCTAAGTAATTATAACATGTAAAGGAACTTTTTTTTAAAGACACCCATAATCCCACCAGTATGGCACAATTGCTATTTAATTTTGCTTATTCCCATTCAGTCTCAGTCTACCAATTTTAATCATTTCAGTAACTGTATAATATTTCATGGAATTGAGAAACTTCTGCTTCTAATTAAGATGGAGTGACTAGGACCAGATTTAGCTTTCCTGCCCCTGACAACAAAATGTATGAAATAGTAGTTTTCAAGAAAACGGTTGGTCATAGGGCAACAAAGGACAGGGACTCTTAAGAGATGGGAAACAATCAGATGAGCCCTACAGTTGCCACAGCTTTACTACATAGCAAGTTTCCAGGTTGTAAATCTGTTCCCCTTCACTGGTATCTTTTTGCTTCTGACATAGTTTCTTTGCTTGGTATCTTTTTGCTTCTGAAATAGTTTCTTTGCTTTGTTTTTGTTCCAGGCCAGTTACCATTGGCACACATGATTCTGTCATTTTAAGTTTATTTAAGCTTAGTGAATTTATATTGATAGACTAAATAAAATATATGAACACACAAAAATGGACATCTTATTCAACACCTGAGTATACACATTTCTATTGAAACTCATCCAGGAAGCAAGGAGCTAAAGATTAAATTGATATATGACTATGATAAAAAGCAGAAGGAAAAGGACAGGGAAAGAAAGGTCATATCCCATCTTATTGAATACCACCTCACCAGAATATCTTTCTCGATAATGAAAAGATTATCACATCCCTAGCAACATATCGCTTATTTTAAGGAGTACAAAACACAGTGCACTTGAACAGGGAGGTTGTGCAAGTTTCCTGAAGTTCAAATGCTGGGATTTGATCTGGGCCAGTGTGTTCCAACAAACAGGTTCCTTGTAGAAAAATTGGCATGGGTCTGTGTCTTAATCCAGTCTGAAAACAAAACAAAACAAAACACAGCCCAAGCACTAAAATTTTCAGCAGAGGTGTAAAAGATTCCAGTGCTAAACCAGGTACTTACATTTCACATGAGCAGGGAGCTGCAGACTTTTCAAAAAGGATCCAGTCTTCTACTTTAGTAGAAGTGGATCACTAAACTCAGAATATGATGTGTACAATTTAAAGCAGCAGATGGCTTCGATTGAGGCACCCGGGTTCGGGAAGAGAGCACTGGGTTTGAAGTCCTTGGACTCTCTCTCACTCTGCTCCTGCACTGCTGTGTGACCTTGTCTTCTTTGACAGGAGGTTGCACTAGAAGCTCTCCAGGGCCATTTTCATCTCTGTGCTACTATAGTAAAGATGTTTTTGGTAATAATACTTCCAACTTTAACCTGCATTGAAGACATGAAGTGGCCATTAAGCAGCCTCCATCTGGCCTTTCCTTGCTCTCAGTGCCGGCTGCATGTGCAGGCCCTCGGGTGGCGGTGCCCTTCTCCCACCGCCGGGTCAGCATCCTACCAACACCTGGGAAAGGCGTGTATTTTTTTTTTTTTTTTTTTTTTTT
>NC_058419.1:3097079-3186247 GCF_002201575.2 Neomonachus schauinslandi | reverse complement strand
TTTTTTTTTTTTTTTTTTTTTTTTGGTGCCACGGCCTTTGAGTGGCACACAATTTTCTTATGCTTGTGCTTTCAGCGCATCTGTATTGTGTTTATTTTCTCAGTTTTGCCAAAGTATAGCACGTGGCACCCATAATCTCTGCTTGTTATTACCTTCCAGTAATATTTTTCAAGGACGTGTTTCGTGATGGTTTTGTTTAGGTATTCAGTTGATAGAAGCAGTGTTGGATATTGTGATGTGACATGCATCCAAGTTTGTGTTCTGCCCGTGTTTCCTGTTGTTTATATATCTGTCTCCAAATTGAAATGTCATCTTCTCCTCTTTTGGAAATTCCCAGGATCAAGCTGATATTCTAACAGTCGAGCAGTATGACCCCCAAGAATCTGTTCCTGTAATTGGGGTAGAGTCTGATACATCTTATGATTCCAGCACATCGTCCCTGGAAAGCATACTAGCATCACCAGGTAGGTAGGTACATTGGACATGTGGATAAGGATTATCAGAAGAAAAACAGTGAAGACTGCTGTGGCATAGTGGTTGCAGAAAAACAGTGGCCCACAGGGTAGTTCTTGTTTTTTTTTTTTTTTTTTTTGGATAGTCTCTCAGAAACAGCGATATTTATTACATGATCTTCAATGTTAAAGACATTTCATAAATATAATTGTATAAAAAATACAAAACTTGAAGCGGTGCCAGATGCATAATGCAGATCCTGTCCTCTAATTTGCTGACGTTAGCATAGAGTCTTTGTATTGTGGAATCTTCATATATAGAACTAATACCTCTATTTTTTTAAATATTCTAGCTAACAACTCTTACATTATTGCTGTCAGTCTCAAACTTTGTTTAAAAAATCTTTTCAAAACAATTGATTTGGGGAGGGGGAATCCGTGAACCCGTGATTATGATTTCTGAAACGTAGAAGAACAAACTTAGTTTTTAATTTACACACAGTAAACTTCACTGCTTGGGATGTACGCTTCTATGGGTTTGACAAAGGCAAAGAGTCCTGTATCTGCCACCACAGTACCAGACGGAACAATCCTGTCATCCCCAGATTCCTTTGTGTTGTCTCTTTGAACTCCAACTCTGTCCCTCATCCTCTGGCAGCCATTGGTCTGTATTCTGTCTCTGGTTTCCTTTTTCCAGAATGTCATGTAAATGGAATCACATAGTCTCTCATCTTTTTGGTCTGGCTTTGTTAACAAAAATTCCTGGGAGCAGGACAACTGGGTCATATGGGAAGCGTGTGTGAAAGAAACTGCCAAACTGTTTTCCAAAATGACTCTGCCCTTTTGTGTTCTTCAAATAGTGTTCTCCACCTTGCTTTTTGAAGGAGAGTCATTTCTCAACACCTCCACCAGCACTTTAAGCACTCCAGAGATCCCCACATTCTGGGGAACCTACTTTTTTGGAAGTGATTTATGATTAGGTTTGATTTGGTATTATCAGTTGGAAGGTACCAAATTTCCAGAAGCATGGCCGGAAGAATTTTATAATGAAAAGACACTCAACACGACTGGTTTGGGTACCTACCCACTTATGCTTGGATGGGTGGAGGTAAAGTCAGACACTCCTTCCTTTTTCTTTATTTTCAAACATGAACACAATTTTAAGGAATGTTCTGAATTACTCTTGGTACCTGGTATATCTAATCCTTAACATGGAATAAAACTGGGCGCTCCTGTTTTTGTGACTTCAAAAAGAAATAAAGAGAAATCTGCAAATCTCTTTGATAATGTTGGCACTTCTGCTTTCTTGCTCATGCATTCCACTGTGCTTTCTTCAGCTACATCATCTCCGCGGAGCTTTGATTTCGAACCTGAGGCGGAGCAGGTGTATGATGTGGATGAGGTGCAACAGGTGGACGAGATGGAAGAGGTAGACCAGATGGGCCAGATGGACAAGATGGGCAACGTGGAACAAGGAGATGAAGAGGAAGAGGTGGAGGAGGTGGAGGAGGTGGAGGAGGAGGGCCAGCTGGACCAGGTGGAGCAGGAGGCCCGCTCACCCTCCAATGCGGCTGCTGGCATCAGTGATGAGGTACCTGTGGGAGTCTTGCTCCACATAATTGTCTGGACCACTAACCCTGCAAAGCCCTGAATTTCCACTCTTGTGTTCAGGTTCACTTTACAGAAAGCATCTTATTTTCATCACTATTTCTGTCATACTGGATTTTCAGATGCGGCTGAGAATCCAGTGGACCCTAGCAAACAGGGAGGTTGGAGGTTCTTTAAGTAAGACGAAATCTCTGTTCTCCTCTTAATGTAAAATATGCAAAGACATTTTGGGTTGAAGAGAAAGTTTGGGCCAAATAGGAAGCTTATCTACTAAGAAAAAGCAGTATTTTTTAAGAGCTGTGTTCCTTATCACCTGGGAGGGGATGCTGACCATCTCAGGGGAAGATGACTTTCCTGCCTACCATACCAACACCTCCCCACCATGAGCTAGGTTTCTCCAAATGGAATTTTTATTAGATTAGAAGCATGCCTTTCAGAATGTTAGTTGTATCCAACCTTCAAATGTCAGCACTGGTGTATGGTCCGAGGCCAAATCAGTGCAGTTGGATTTACTACTCTGTTGCTCTTCTATCCTCAAATTTGTGTACATAATCACAGATTTGGGCAATCATCTTTTATAATAGCAGGATTATTAAAATCAGGATTGGCAGGCAAAATAATGAGTTTATGGTCTGTTACGTGGACTCGTGTGCATTAATTACAAAGCCTAAGATGAGTCACTCCCTCTTCTGAGAAGAACTGAGGGCTAGAAGACAGTTGTTTGGCCCCAGCATTGACCTTGGCACATCCCTGAGTCTCAGTTTCTCCATCTTGAAATGGTCTGCTTGCCTTGTGGGGATTTCTAGACTGCTGTGAAAATTTTTTGAACAATCAAAAAAAAATTTCTGTAAAAATCCATGTTGTCCTTATTCATGTCTTTATTATGCCAAAAAGCTGTGGTTCCCCTTTAACGTTGACAAGCTTCTCTTCTGCTTGGAATGAAGTCATAACTAAACTTTAAATATAACTTTTGTTTAAAATAGTCAAAATAGGGGCGCCTGGGGGGCTCAGTTGGTGAAGCATCTGCCTTTGGCTCAGGTCATGATCTCAGGGTCCTGGGATCAAGTCCCACGTTGGGCTTCCTGCTTGCCGGGAGCCTGCTTCTCCCTCTCCTCCCTGCTCATGCTCTCTCTCGCTCTCTCTCTCTCTCAAATAAATAAATAAAATCTTAAAAAAATAAAAAAATAAAATAGTCAGAATAACGAGCAATGAGTGTGGGTAGTACCGCTCTGCATGTGCTTATTTCTGACTGCCATGGATTGACAGACTGGAGTGTGTCCAGAAGCTGGAGACCAGGATGGAGAGAGACTGGAAAATGGAAAATGTCATGCTGTCTGTAGTGGAAGGCACTGGAGAAGGGAGACTGGCAAGGGACAGGACAGCTTTCTCCAAGTAGCTGCACAGCCGCCATGCTCCCGAAGTGGAAGACGAGTCTCCAGTGGATCAAACTAGGGTGGAAACCTAGCAGCTGAGGGCAGGCAGCTTTCCACTCGCCTCAGGAAAGCCTTGCTCAGATGGCTTAGGTCCCTTCCTCAGGTGGTGGGCTTCCTCCCCTTCAACGGAAAGGTCTGAGGCAGGCTTGGTAGCTTATCTGCCAGGGACAGCAGAGAAAAGACCCCTGCTTGGAGAACGGGGATGTAGGGTTTGTGGCTTTCAGTCCCGAGTTTATAGAGTTTTTACTTTTTCTTTTGTTTTTTTTTTTTTTTTTTGGTTTAATGAGTGCCTACTTTCTTATATGAACATCTGTATACTTTATAGCAAAAGAAGAGCAATTGGACAATTTTCAGTGGCTTAAAAATATATATATATAATTTTTTATTCCAAGTGCGATAAACAGCTTGCATGTTTTTTGCTCTCTCTTTTTAATAACTCAGCTGTGCGCTTCCATTAGCCATAAAGTGTTGAAGGCCACAGTATATGATAGAATAGACTCTTGTTTTTGTTCTCTAGCAGTCGCATGTATATGTGCCTTCTCATCATTAATATTGGGACTGTGGCTCTCTCATCTTGTTTATACACACAGTGCCAACCCAGATTAAGGCAAAGAATAGCTTCCGCAGATAGTTTTTTTCCAAGAACCCTGCCTTTTTCCTCCGCCCTCAGCCGGTCAGTTGAGAAGCCGTGTCTACTTTCTTAATTTCTCTCAAATGTGTCCCTTCCTTTCTATGTCTCCTGCCTCTGGTCTGTTTCAGGCCACTGTTATATCTACGATAACTGTGTATGGGACAGTACTTATTTTTGAGGACATTGTGAAGGTCAGATCTGTGAATCTCTTTGCAGTGCTTAGAAGAGTGCCTGGAACAGGGGCGCCTGGGTGGCTCAGTTGGTTAGGCCACTGCCTTCGGCTCAGGTCATGATCCTGGAGTCCTGGGATCGAGTCCCGCATCGGGCTCCCTGCTCGGCGGGGAGTCTGCTTCTCCCTCTGACCCTCCCCCCTCTCATGCTCTCTCTCTCTCATTCTCTCTCTCTCAAATAAATAAATAAAATCTTTAAAAAAAAAAAAAAAGAAGAGTGCCTGGAACAAAGGAAGTGCCATCTGAGCATTCTTCTTACCGCCTTGCTAATGGGGGCATCTGATAGGTGTTTCCCACATGCCTTGTCTCTGATATGACCCGCTGCACTTTGACTCTTCCACTAAGGATTTGGGGCAGGTCACTTCACACTTTGGGGCCAATTCCACAGCTTTATGTTTTGAGGAAAAAATCAGACTACATGATTCCCATGATCCATTTCTGATCTTGAATTCCTGGATTTTCTAGCTATTGCTTCAGACTTTCTAGTGATGAGTGAAATTGGGAGTGGAGGAATGATTCTCATTTCTCAGTCTTTCCAAACTTGGCAATAAGACAGCCTGGTAGGATTTGGAGAACCTGGCGTCCCTATCTATGAACCATAAGCCATTCCTTTCCCCAGCCAATAGAACCACCGCCGGCGATTACATCATACATCCACAAGCGGGAGCTGGAGCTGATGAAAAAGTTTAAGGAGCAACTGGAAGAGAAGACGCTGATGCTGCAGGCTGACATCAGAAGCCAGAAGGACGCACTGGAACTGATGCAGGAACAGCTTCAGAAAATGCAGGGTTCCAGCTTTCAGGTCAGAGGCCAGTTCCACGTAAGTCAGTGGCAGAAGGGAGAGAAAAGGGACCTTGGTAGTTTGCAAGCAGCTAGTCAGCACGGCCTGCTAGGAGGGACATTTGGAGCGGTCTTCAGCAGGGACTCAGGGCTGTGCTCTTTGTCTGCTGGGTGTAGTGGCTGAGGTGGGCCCACCTAGGCTCTGGCGGTGGCAGATGGGCTCCTGTACAGCCAAGGCTTCCTGGGCGGCCTGTGCCGCTCCGTGCCCCACACGTCTTGTGCCCTGAGGAAAGGCACGGCCTCTGACAAAGACCTCTGTGATACTGTGTCTTTCCAGATGCAGCCACACGTCTCACACAGGCTTGACCGTCCTGAGTCCCATTCTTTGGAGCCAGTGCCCAAGAAACAATGCACTGAGCAAATGAAGGTGTCCCTCCCAGATCTCCAGATCAGCCTCTCCTGTGGTTCATGTTCATCGCACTCTTTCAAATTCTCTGAGGAGCTTGAGGAGCCTGGTGATGTCTCCAGCCAGGTATGGAAAGCCTGTTTCAGCTGGGGAGCTGAAAGGAGGTTTCATTTTCATAAACCTTGGGGCCCACCCAGTTCTCCTGAGGCACCGGGTGGCTGCAGTTCACTTGCCTGAGATAAAAATGCTCGGCGAGCTAGACCCAGACGCTCGTGCGCAGGCACACGTCCGTGTGTTGCAGATTGCGGCATCTTGCAGCCAGGAGCGGGGCTGCAGCTGGTGCCCCGATCAACACATAGACATCACCCAGACCACGCCCGGAGGCACACGGCCACTGTCATCTTCTGCTCTGGGAGAATGGAGCAGGGGTGTTCAGTCCGGTTCTGGGGCACTCTCGCGGGCACTGAGGTCCTTTTGTCTCTCCTTCTGAAGCCACTGCTGCAGGGGCAGGACCCGTTCCTGCTGCAGCCGTTGCAGCAGGTGCAGGACCAGCACGTGGGGCAGCAGACGCAGAAGCAGCCGCAGCCGCCTGATGCCGCGGAGGGAACCCAGGACCCCGGGACACTCATGCAGACCCAGCGCATCGCTGTTCCTGTCCAGTTAGTAGCTGGACGACAGGCGTCTGGCTACTATCAAGGTGAAACCCTGGGGGACAACAAAGATGACAGGCAGAGGTAAGAAGCACATGGAACAGTGATAAGGGCTAAGGTTTCTGCTTTCCTCTTATGGCCAGACAGTGTGCCCGAGACCATGAGTGACTTGTCCACAGGGCACCAAACCCCCTCACCAAAAGCAATGTGCTCCCACTCATCTTGCTCTGTGGCTCCCCCCCCGCCCCCGCCTCTGCAGGCACAGTGTGTGGCCAAGCATGTGTTGATGGAACGGAGGAGACTCTGTGAAAGTAGGAGGCCTAGATAAGAAAGCTCCCAAGTTAGGGAATTGGCACGCAGATCTTGAAGTCGCTTGGCTCCATCCACCCAAGCCCAGTCTCATGGCACCAGGCGTCTATAGTAAAGTCTTAAGTGCCCATAGCTGAATGACTCCTGGGCTCCCAGCTTTCTTCTCCCACTCTACTGCGATCTGGTGATCACAGCAGACCAGACCAAGGGGTCTCTATAGCATTGACAATCTATGTGAGGGAAGTGGGTGTGAAACAGTCGCTAGATGGCCGTTGCATACCAAAGAGCTAAGCTCACAGAAGGACTACGTTCTGGGAGGCAGTATGAGAACATGAACACATTTTCTGCTAAGTGATAAAGTCTGTGGTCCCAAATGCCAGAAAGAGAAGGCTCTTGCTCAGCAGCGAAGGGGTTGTAGAGCACATGCTTGGTGCCCAGTAAATATTTTTGAGTGAATGCCAGCTCTCGGAGCGGGCCTCCCAGAACTCTCCAGATTTCCTTCTGGGCCCCCTTGTAGGATCGGTGACCCTAATACATCTGCTGGGTGGGTTAGTGCCGTGTTTCCTGCCGGCCTGATCATCAGAATGCACTTGAGGAGGTTGTGGAAAGTACAGATTCAGAAGTCCCTACTTACCCAGGATAAATGGGGCTCTTGTAGAGAGAGCACTGGATTTGCAGGGAGGAACTGACCCAGCAGCCCCACCCAGCTGTTCGCTCCTTTAGCGACAAAGGGCGCGTCCCTGACTTTGGGTGGGTAAAGTGACTGGCCCGAGGCCACAAAGATCACCATTGTAGCAGATTGAGGGCTGTCCAAGTAATACAAATAAAACCACTTGAGACAAAAATTCACCTCAATCTTTACATTCACTTGACTCCAGCAAATGGAATCTTCTTTGGGCAAAGCGAGGGTACAAACCAGTGAATCCTGATTTAGCCACCACAACCAATCGTGCTACAAGCACCTACTGATGAACAAGGCGATGACTCTTGGGTCATGGTTCCCAGATCCATGTCACTGTAACATGTTTCTTTCAGTTTTGTTTCTGAGGAGCAGCAAGGGGTGTCCATGGGTCCATTGCCACTGGTGTATAGCCCAGGCTCTGACATAGTTGCTTCGACCAGCTTTCCTCAGTCTCCCATAAATTCTGACTCCAGCGTAGTCACCCTGGAGACCCCGCAGGATTACGTCCAACTTTGGCAAGAGCCACGAGATCCACAGCATCACCTTTATCTCCAAGTGAATACTTGGCCTTCCAGTGAGCAGAACACCCTGCAGGACCAAGCCACCTGGCCCCAGGTATGACCATTCCTTTCTCCTCTGCCCCCCCCCCCCAGGCCAGGTCAGGGCGTTCTGCATGGAGGCTGGACCCCTTCCCCAAAAGGCACACGCTACAGGAGTACGCTCTGGGTGTGAAATCCAGACTTCAAAGCTCAGTAAATTTGAGGGTGGTTACTCGTATGGTGGTGGCACACCCTGCTGAGTAAAAAGATTCCTTTCAAGTTTCCATGAAAAAGTGAGCTGTCCTCATGGATATTAAATGCAATCTGATGTGAAAACTTCTCAAGCATATGTTACCTGGACAAAGTGAGTCAGGCCATATGCTGAGCTCATTGCCCGAGCCCAGGCCCCTGTCTGAACTTGTGCATCATTTGTTCTGCTACAAAATCCAGAGCCTAGTGTGGGTGTGTTTCCTTGTACTAAAAAATAAACCAAGGGTCCTTCTATGGATCGTGCTTGGTGTTCATCCATAGGGTGCTCCATATTTGCCAGGGTGGACCCCACCTCAGGGACCATCTGTAATGGTCATGTTTCCAGGGCAGTGTTGGCAGCTGGTCCAGATGGCAGGCACATATTGGGTTTTGCTCCCAGATACACTCCCAGCAAGCCCCTTGGGACCACATACTCTCAATCTAACAGTACTTAGAAAGGGTGTTTTAATTCTGGCTTTAGAAATCTTAATGGAGCCTAACCTCTGATTTTTTAAAACTAACAACAACAACAAGGAAAAAAGAACCCAGTAAGCTAAGGCAGAATGAGTGAGTTTGGATATTTTAAATGGCTAAAGGTGTGATTATTTTCACATACACACCTTGACCAGCTGGACTGGACCAATCCTCCAGACAGTTGTTCCATGAGAGGGACTGCCCATGCGAAGAGACCACGTAGATGCTCAGTGGATCCCATGGTTCAGTTCCCAAGGCAGACTCTGGTGAAACTCTTCATCATGTCTGCTCTCAAGGCGCTACTATCTGGGTGGGCCCTTAGAAGCAGAGCCAAGACCAAGCTGAACAGATATCCCAAGGAAGTGGAGAAGGGAGGATGCCTGGAAGGTTGTTGGGAGAGTGCAGTAGGGCAGCCAGGTGCAGGATCATGTGGGAGCTTCCTTGTCCACAAGACTTCAGGGGCTTCCCACACCTTGCCCTGACTCATTTCCACTGGTCTCTGGGCGCCCCCCTCCCCGGGTTCCCAGGCACATCCGCTTTCTTCCCAGAGCCCAGCCCTGCTTCTTCTGTTCCTCTGTCTTCTCTTCCATGCCTTGGGTTCCACTTACTGAATTCTTGCATCACCTTCAGAACCCAGCCCACAGAGTCCTTTCTTCTCAAAGAGAAAAGACTCCCCCAGCCTAGTCTTCGTAATACCACCTTTGTGTCTGCCGCTCCTCCCCACTCTACAGCTCAGAGTGGGTTGTTGTTACCTTTCCCATCACATTGTTCAAGTAGGCCAGGTAGCTGCCCATCAGGCTCAGCATGGAAGTTACTTAGTTCGAGCAGAGTAATAACAACATGCAAGGGTAGGGGCAGGGAGAGAGCTTCCAAGCCTTTGGCTAGCCATGGCTGGCAGAGAAGCTGGGCTAGGGAGGACCAGACACAGAACCCAGTACCCTTAGGCATGAAGAAAACTTTGGGAGAGCCCAGGGCTACTCTTGCTGGTCTTTAAGGCAAGATGCTATTGGAAGACAAAAGTGGAGAGGAACCTCATTGTCCCTAGCTATACCTTCTACCAGCGCCTTGTAAGTCTGTATTCCAAAGAGGTATTTCTCAGCAGCTTGCTGACTCGAACTAGAGGGAATGTCTCACCTTGTCCCCCTTTTCCTTGGCAGGTGCCAGCTTCTGAGCCAAGTCCGGAGGCTCTCCAGGACCCTGATGAATACTCACCAGGCCATATCGGCTATTTCATGTCTGCAGAGCAGTCTAGCTTGGATGAGGACCAGCGCCAGCGGTACTCTCATACCAAACCTTGAGAGAAGAGGGACAGACAGGCCGATGAGGCCTGCGTGGCCAGGGAAACTCCAAGGCTCACAGAGTTTCCTGGAGTAGGGGTTTGGGGAGGGGGGGGTGGGTGTTTTTTTTTCTTTCCTGATAAGTGCTGTTTGGGATTGCTGAGCACAACCCGTTTCTTGGAAGCTATGTTGCAGAGGCAGCCTGTGGCCCCCCGTGTGCTAATGTGTGACAGCAGCCGGGCCACAGCAGGAGACTGTTGTCCCCCACCTACCTGTCTGGCCTTGCACACGCCTGTTCTACCATGGGCTGGCAGGCTGCAGAGTCTACTCAAGTTAGAATACGTTTTTTTTTTTTTTTTTTTTTCTGCCAAGAAACATTTTCCAGCATGGTTTGCAATCTAGTAAGAAGCTGTTCTGTCTTAAGCCACAAGAGTTCCAAAATCTTGGCTCTGATGGCCAAGCCCTGCATCTCCTCCACAGTCATGTTGGGGAAACCACAGGGAACAGCATTCCAATGGTGGGAAGCTGAAATCAGATGAACATAGGTGCTTTGTACTAAAATAATCACAGCTCCAGTGCTTAATAAAAATTGTCTTTCATTGCAACTCTTTGTGAACTTATGATGGACGTTTGGAATCTAGAAATGGTACTGACCCAGTTGACTGATACCAGGATCCTGAGCAAAGAAAGGGCTCGTTTCCTGGACTTGGGCCCCTCATGGGCACCTCTGCTGCCTGCTGCATTTGCAGAGACCAATGGCTCCTGCCTTCCTGAGTGAGTGGCTTGTGTGCCCAGGCCCTCTGTGTAGCTGAAGCCTGCTGGCTCCTTCACTGATGCCAAGGGCAGCCACAGGCCTACCGGGCCAAAAACAGTGGGCCTAGAGGCTACCCCCTCCGTGTAGACCATGCTCTGCCTCATATATCACCTCCGAGGTGAGCCTGGATGCTTTGCATGCATGTTCCTTCTCTCCTGCCTGTAGCTTTCCTCCAGGGTGTACTCCCTGGAGGGAAAGTGATTTGTTCTCTGGCCAGACACCAAGTAGAGCATCTTCTCAGCTGTCTGTACAGGGGACAAGAGGAGGGGGGAGGGGGGCACTTGGATAACCTTATCAGAAGTCATCCCAAGCCTTTCATGCCCGTCTTAAGATAATGAGTCATTTCTGGAAGAAGGCAAAGGAAGTCCCCAGTCTCCAGTGACAGGTTAAAGGGGCCACATGAGGCCTCATGCCCACAGGAAGATTTTGGCATTCCTCAGGAAACCTGATCTCTACCAGGGTGGTATGGACGGAATGTGTTCCTCTCAAATTCATATATTGAAGTCCTACCCCACAATGTGATGGTATTCGAAGGTGGGGCCCTTGGGCGCCTGGGTGGCTCAGTCGTTAAGCGTCTGCCTTCGGCTCAGGTCATGATCCCAGGGTCCTGGGATCAAGCCCCACATCGGGCTCCCTGCTCGGCGGGAATCCTGCTTCTCCCTCTCCCACTCCCCCTGCTTGTGTTCCCTCTCTCGCTGTGTCTCTATCACATAAATAAATAGAATCTTAAAAAAAAAAAACAAAAAACAAAGGTGGAGCCCTTGGGGAGTGCTTGGATTTAGATGAGGTCATAAGGGTGGGACTCCCACAGTGGAATTAATGCCCCTATAAGAAGAGACACCAAGAGCTTGCCCCCTTCTCTCACCTTGTGTGCACAAAGAAGAAGTCATGTCAGCCCAAAGCAAGATGGTGGCTACTTACAAGCCAAGAGAACAGGTATCAGAATAAAACCTACCTTGCTGGAACCTTCATTTTGGACTTCCATCCTCCAAAACTGTGAAAAATAAAGGCCTGTTGTTGAAGCCCCCATCTATGGTATTTTGTTATGGCAGCCTGAGCTGACCAAGACACAGGGGCGGTTTGCTTCTTGGCATGTCACTTTGTAGCCATTGGGAAGGAGCAGCTGAAGGCTCACTTGCCAGAGTCACTCCTTGGCCCATTGTGTTCAGCAGAGACAGAGCATGTCCAAGAACCAGTTCTCTTGGGCTGCCCAATAGAGACGGCAACAGAGAGGTCAGGGACATTCTTGATACCTGCCTTGACTGTGGATGAGCAGAGTTGGAAGTGATGGGCATTCCGGGGTGTTGGCAGGGACTCGGTGGCCTCCTGCACTGGCAGCTGCCTCTCTTGGTCGGGGGCCGCCTTCCCCCTCCTGCCAGACAGCACAGGAAGGACGACTCGTGTACAAATCATGCTGTGCTTGCTAGAGTGAGGGAACGAGAGGCCCTGCTCCTCGGGCGTGCGGAGTGGCCCAGACTCAGAGCTCCAGAGCTGCCCTGTGGACCCTGTGCGGGCCGTGGGTGGCATTTGGCCCTGCAGGCGCCTTCAGGCCACTCAGTCAGCAGGTAGCCTTCTGACCACTCTGACCACGGGGGAGGCTCAGAGGCTTACTGTGTAAGTAGCAATAGTTCCCACAGCTGGGCCTGCTGTTTCCAATAGGAAAATGATTTGGTCCTGCCTCCTTTCTCCCTTTACATGGTCAGGCAGGCCCTAAGAATGGCACACTCCCATCAGATGCAGCGGAGGCTCTGTTCTGCCTTGGACTAGTCACTTAAGCTCTTTGAGCCTCAGTTTCTCCATCTAAAAAAAGGAGTGAGGAGGAGACGATGCTTTTCCTACCTAGCTCTCAGAGCAGGTAAGGATAAATGGAATGAGGCTGGAAGAAGCTTTGGGAGAGGCACCATAAAAGCTGACGAGGCTGGAGGCATTTGGTTGGGATTATTGTTTGAATTCAGTGTCTAGAGTGTGCCCGGTTGGGCCAGAACTTGTTTGAACGAGCCCAGTTAATTCAGGCTTCACCACTCCCTGGATTTCAGACAAGGACCCTGACCTGGGAAGGTCTATGGTCACCTCAGGCTGTGCCTCAGTCAACTGCCTAGCTCCTGGCTCAGCCCCGGGATGAGGTTGCCAGAGGGTCAGAGGGGCAGGCTGCTTGGGCTTGCTCTTTCCCGGAGATCTCCACAGGAATAGCTGTAAGGACACCCCATTTTAGGGTGGTACAAGGGCCCCAAATCCTAGAACCACTGCCCACATGCAGGATGGGCCAGTTGTGAGTTTGTTCTGTGTATTACTAAAGGCAAACCCTGGTGAGGGATTTCTCTGCAGCCTCTCTGGCGGCTCCAAGGCATTCCTGCTTCTCCTGGCCCAGAACTTGGACTTGGCTTTAACAGGGGTCGGCTGGCATTTACCTTTTGGCTCATTTTCCCAGGCATGAGAGCTAATTCCCCTAGCTCCAGAGGGTTTCCTGATGATTGTAGCCAGGGAGAAAGCTGTGTGCTCGCAGGCTTTGGAGGGGGCAGGGCTGACCAGAGAGGAAGAGGTCAGGACAGCACGAGGGCGAGGGATGACTGGTGTTCCTTTAGCAACAATGGAATCGGAGACAGGCCTGTACCAGCCTTGCCCAGTGCAGGACAGAAGTTTGGGCAAGACTTGAGTCAAGAAGAGTGGTCACAGAAGAAGTTTCTAAGGCCGCAGCTCAAACTGGAAAGAGTCATGGCTGTCTTTGTGGTCTGTGCTAAGCTAAACTGCTCCAGGAGGCTCTGGGGACTTCGCAGCCCACGGCACAAAGCTTCACCAGAGAAATCTTCAGATGCCACACCGGGAACTGCTCCATCACCCTCCCTCCCGGCCCCACATGCTGTACACACAGTGCATGATGCACCTGAGCCACCTTATCTTCTCTCTCAGGCTCTTCTTGGGTGTGGGAGACCAGCAGTTTCTCTAGCAGCCCAAGGGCAGGCAGATCCCAGTGAATGGGTTAGAAGGGGGACTCCAAAGGCAAAGCAGGTCTTGTTCCCAGGATACCCACCCCCAGCACCCCAGGCTCAGCTGCCTGGCTCTCCCGCCTGGGTGGCCCCCAAGAGGCAGTGGCATTCTGCCTTGGTCCCTGAACCCCATGGCCCACACTCTACTCACTGGCTGTGATACAAGGTCTGCCTGTTCCCTGAATTTCCTGGCCTTGCCGTGCACTTCCGCTGGGACAGCTGTGGCCTCCTCCCTCACCCCAGCTGCTTGCCCAGGAGATCCAGGAGCCCTGGGCCCTGGCCATCCTTCCTACAACACAGCCACCAGCAGTCCCAACATTCAAAGCGGGCAACCCCCAGCAATGCTGTCAGGAAGGTGGCCCGTGGCTGAGACCATCATCACCTTACCATGACCCCACAAGCCTTGATGGTGGCTCAGTTTGGATTTGTTTACCTCTCCAGCATGCAGCCACATTTGCTTCCCCTATCTGGGAAAGCACAGGAGTTGCATTTCTCTGCGGGTTGGTGGGCAGGGGAGGCTGGAAGAACATGACCAAAGTGTCCCAGCTGCCACATATGGCAGAACTTCCAGACATAGCTGCCACGACCCCCACATCAACTCATCCCCAGTTGGGCCACACAGCCTCCTCACTGAGCAAGACTCAGTCTGGACATAATAGAATACTCCACACCCAGCCTTAACAGCTCAATATTCATGTGTTTTCTGTGGCATCAAAAATTTATAAATGTCCCTATTCCTGAATGCCCTTGATGAAGAAAAAAGACCATTTTCATGGACAGCGCAGCACCGTCTGATGCCCTTGGCAACATCTCCAGTGTTCCAAGCATTTTGAAGATGAGAGCGAAGGTAGTGAATGAGAGTGAAGGGACATTCTGGGGTGTGAATATTGTTCAGCCAAAATCACTGGGAAGGAAAGGGGGGGGGTGAGGGAGAAACACTGCAGAGGGGGAGAGGGCAAGGTGGGCATGGGAGCTTAGAACTGCAGCTTCTCTTACCAGGGTGAGACTTGTCTCCAGCCTCAGGAGAGAGCACACCAAACCCCATCCCCAGCTCTCAAAATGGGCTACCACAATTGCCATGAAAACCCTCTGCTTTTTAGCTAGGACCCAATTGCATGTTTCATAGGGGGTATTAAATAACTGAGATGTGTTGTTTGCATGGGTAAGGAAGACGATGTTGAATGGTTCTCCATTGCTTATCAAATAAAATCCAAGTTCTCAGCCTGGTGTGGTCTGGTCTCACTCTTCCTCCACGGCTGCACGTCCCTCCTCCCTTCATAGACTCTGCCCCCAGCCTCCCTGAACCACTGGGTTTGACACAAGCCCTGGTCTTTCTGCCCTCGTGGATTTGTCCCTATTCCGTACACCTGGCATGTCGTTCCCTCGCATCTCTGCATTTCCAACCCTTGCCCGTGGTGCAGAGCTCAGCCGGGAAGCCCTGGTCTATTCCATGCCTCACTCAGAGCATTTGTGTCTCCGTTCAGCTCCTGCTGCACATGTGGCAGAGATCAGGGCAGGTCTTGGAGGCCCCCAGAATACCATGCCTCGCAGACTGAGCCTTTTCGTCTACAAATGTTCCAATGAACATCTTTCTAACTGAAGTCCTTAGCAGTCACCTGGAAAGCGGAGAGGAAGCTGCTTAGTGGAGGAGAGAACTGGGTGGAAGTTGAGTTGGCAAGTGTCCGTGGTGGTGGCTCCAATGAACCTCTGCAAGTGGCTTTGTGGCACACAGAAGGCAGGAACCCTGCAGGGAGATGGGGGCGGGCGGAGGAGAGCAGGGGGAATTGACAGTGACAACTAAATGCCAAGAGGCCTGAAACTTCCAGAGCCATGGATGTTTCCTGCCCAGATGGAGGCCTTGGCCCTGAGGGTCAAAGGGTAATTAACCACATGGTCACCTTGTTGATGAAACAAAACCCACAGCCCTGCAGAATCAAAACATGTCAAAGGCACGGAGGCAAAGGTCAACAGACAGGACAGACAAATTGCAGTATTTAGAATCGTGCATTCAAGTGTTTGTGTAATCTATTTAGAGTTCTAACCCACCAGTTTGTGGGGAAGGTAGGTGGGAGAGAGGCTGAAAGTTCAGCTGAGGTGGGGTGTGACTTAAGCTGAGAACCAGGCGAAGGGGGGTGGGATTTACACTCACAACCTTGGAGCACATGATCTGCTAGGAAAGGCCGACTGCACGCATGGAGGGGTGTCTGTTTACAGCAAGGGACCCAGGAAGGAGGTGGGGTCACCCACTTTAGGGCTGCTCCTGTATTCTTTCCCCTCAGCTGCCTCTGGGCAAAGCCCAGCAGTTTCCATCTGGAATGTGGTGCTGAGGAAAGCAAAACATTGAACTTTTGAGATTTCTACCTGCTATCTACCCTCTTGCTCCTCTCAACTTACAAGCATTCTCAAGACAATGTTCCCTTCAGACCCACTTCCTCCTTTAATGGCTGTCCTTTCCCCCTCCTCAGCTCTCTGGCCTCCACCTGGGAAATGATCCATGACTCCCAGACCTCAGTAGCTCACCCCGATCTCCCTACTGGCCTCTAGTCCTGTAGATCCAATGGCACACCGGGTGATGGGTATTAAGGAGGGCATGTGTTGGGGTGAGCAGTGGGTGTTACACGCAACTAATGAATCATTGAACACTACAACAGAAATTAATGATGTACTATATGCTGGCTAACTGGACATAATAATAATAATAATAAAAGATCCCACTGCACACTGGACATCTCCCCGTGGGTGTCCCCCAGGCACCTCAAGTCAACACAGCCAAAGACAGGCTCTTCACCAGCTCCCCTCTCAAGGACTGGCACCTGCATCCTCTCAGTTACCCAAGCTAGTAGTCAGACATTGTCCTTAACTCCAGCCTTTCCCCAGTCTATCCTCTTGGGCATAACTGTCTGTTTCTTCCACTGACACACAGAAGGAGCAGGGAAACTGTGAATGAACAAGGGAGTGAATGAATAAACAGAGGGCAAATGGTTTATATGGTCTCACGGACCCAGCACGGGCTGGGCATGTAGGTATCCGGGAAAAGCTGTCGGGCAGTGAGCTCTCTCCTCTCCACCCGAGCCTTCCCAGGCCCCTGCGTGGGCACAAACACACCTCCAGGCTCCGGACACTTAACTCTAGGGGCCCTTGAGGTTGGGGCCAGCCTGTGAGGCTATATACCATGGTACCAGCCTCAAGAAGGAGGTTTGATGGCTCTTCAGGGCCAGAACATAGGCTGAGCTTCTTGGTGCCAGCTTCCCATACCTCAGGGTACCCAAGAGAACACTCAGGGTCTCTTCCTGTGGTTTCTCAAGGCCGGGGCATTGGACAGAGCTCAGACATGGGCCAGGAACACAGGACTGGTACCAATGAAGGATGTTTCCCTTATCTGTGTCTTGGGGCTCATGGTTTCTTCTGTTTCTGCCTTACACATCCCACCACCAGCCATCTGGTGGCACCAACAGCAGGCTCCAGCTGGTAGGCAGCACCACTCACGCCCATGCCTTAGGGGAGCTTAGAGCAGTCAGAAGGGTCATTGGAGCTCTGGCCACAGGCCCCCAAACTTTAGGCGGGGCTTGGTTAGACTCATTCCTTGTCGTCTCTTGCCCCCTGGCGTACAGTTGCAGTATTGCAGCCCTCTAGTGGCCTCCCTTGTGACCAAATCAACTAACATTTCCTGAGCGCTGACTCCGGGCCAGACCCTATGCCAGCAAAATTCTTTTCTCAAGACTTTGGTCCAGCCCTTGGTCAGCTCCCTGGTATCTCCAACTTCTCTACTCTCCGAGTACCTTCAGAGTCACCGGCCATCATGTAGTCACTCCTGTCCCTTCTTTCCTTTGTCACAATCGCTGGCAAATCCCCAACTTTGCATGAACCCAACTATTTGTCCTCTGTGTGCCTGCACTTAAGTGTCTCTGTGCTGCTAGGGAGAATTACACAAGCTGGCAGATTGTGCACCACTATAGATTTATGATCTCCAGCCTCATCTAGGCACAGCTTAATGCTCAGCAGGCCTTCCATATTTTGTGTTTGCCAGTCCCATTCTAGAATGGTGACTTGCTCTCCCAAAGTCTTCATGTCTTCTCACTTCCCAATTTAGAAATTGGAATATGTGGAATGGAAATTCCCTCATCATCCTATCACCAAGCCTCTCAGCTGGTCTACCTCTGTACTCAACATTTCCTCCTTTCCTCAAGCTAAAATGGCAGAAGTATCCCTTCTCCTTTCTAGGCCAATGCCTTCTCTGCATTCTAAATGCCATCCTCTCCCACAGGCCCCTCTCTCTCACATCACCTGATTCCCCATCTCTACTTGACCAGTTTCATCACCATGCAGACTTGCTGTAATATTTCTTGTCTTGAACAAAACTCCTCCCTCGACTCCCACATCCTTCCCCAGCAAGCACCATGTTTCTCCGCTCCCTTTCCAAGCACCAGTCTGCAGGTACTGTCTCCACTTCCTCTCTCTCTCCAGTGTAGTCATCAACATCCTCAGATCCAGTCTCAACTCCTACCACTGAAATAGCTCTTACCAGGGGTTGCCAATGAACTCTGTGTTGTCAAGTTCACTCTGCACTTCTCTGCCAGAGTGTTGTTACTCTAGCTCTCTGCTAACACTCCCTTCTCTAGGATGCTATGGCACCTCTCTTCTGTTGCCACCGTCTCCTACCTCACTGGCTGTTCCGTCTCACTCTCCTTTGCTGGTTCTTCCTCCTGACTTCTAAACCCTGGAAGGCATAGAACTTGCATCTTGGGCTTTTCTCTACCTCCAGTCCCATAGCTACAAGTCTCTCTCTCTCTCTCACACACACACACACACACACACACACACACACACACACACACACACCACCTTCCTTTACTGAACCAGACTCATAAGCAACTGCCCAATTTATACTTCAAAACTTAGATACCTTATTGACATTTCAGGTTTAATATGCCCCAAACAAAATCTTTAAGACCCCACAAGCCCGCCTCATATTCTTTCCTCTTTCAGTAGATGGGACCCTCATTCATCTAACTCTTTAAGCTAGAAATTGGGGTTATGGATTGATTGTGTCCCCCAAACATTCATATGGTGAAATCCTAACTCCCCAATATTTCAGAATGTGACCTTATTTGGAAATAGGGTCATTGCACATGTTATTAGTCAAGATGAGGTCATACAGGAGTAGGGAAGGCCCCTGACCCAGTAAAACTGGTATCCTTACAAAAAGGGGAAATTTGAACATGGATGTGCACACAAGGATAGTCTTATGTGAACATAAAGACAGAAGTTGGGGGGATGCTTCTATACTTCAAGGCATGCCAAATTTTTTTCAGCAAACCACTAGAACCTGGGGGAGAACATTCTCTCTCAAAGCCTCAGAAGAAAACAATCATGCCAACATCTTGATCTCATACTTCTAGCTTCCAGAACTGTGAGACAATACATTTCTCTTGTATAAGCCACTGTTCTGGACTGAACTCCGTCCCCCCAAAATTCATGTGTTGAAAGCCTAAACCCCAATGTGACTATTTCCAGAGAGGGCTTTTAGGGAAGTAATTAAGGTTAAATGAAGTCAGAAGGTGGGGACCTAGTCCAATAGGTCTTATAAGAAGAAGAACATCAGAGATTCCTCTCTCATTGGGCACACACAGAGGAATGTCCATGTGAGGACACAGTGAAAAGACAGGAAGATGGCCCTCAGCAAGAACCGCATTTGAAACACCTTGATCTGGGACTGGTAGCCTCTAGGATAGTGAGAAAATAGATGTCTTTTGTTGAAGCCCTATTCTGTGCTATTTTGTTATGGCAGCCCCAGCTGACTGATACAGCCACCCAGTTTGTGGCACTCTAGCCAACCAATACACTTGGGGCCACTCTGAACTACTTTTTTCTCCTAAACCCTTCACATCCATATCTTGTTGGCTCTACCTCCAAAACTGATCTGGAATCCATCTACTGCTCTCCACCCCTGAAGTTCCCACCATCATTTCCCACACTACATAACACTTTAGATTTCTAAGCAGGCCTTTATAGAACTTGCAAATGACACATTTTTTGCAGTGTATCTTTTCCAATATGTATGCCTCTTGTTTCTTGTCCTAATCTTAGTACATTGTTTGAACTAAAATCTCCTCCCTTGTTAGAAACTCTTGTAACAACACAAATCATCTCAACTTCTACTCATATATGATTTTGTTGAATAAATAAGTAAATAAATTTACCCATATTGAATAAATAACAATTTAGCTTCTGCCCCCACCTCTGAACTATATTGCAAAGGAGGAGATTGATCCCCACTCTCGCCAAGTCCAGGGCCTAGGGTGGGCAATCGTCAGATGTATGTTGAAAACAAGAAGAAAGAAATAGAGATGCTCTAAGGGAAGCAAGCAGTGGTTTGGCAGGGAATGTCAGCGCAGGCTTCTACTGGGTCTCAGCTCCAAATGGATGTCACCAGTTAGAGAAGGTTGGTGGGGGGGCGGTGGAGTGAACATTATAGGGTTAGGAAACAGCCACAACAAGGCCTAAGAGCTACAAAAGTGTTATAACCCCAACTCACTCTATGAACTTCCACCCCTTCTAGGCTTCTGGATTTATGTTTTGCTCTAACTGAAAAGCCATTAAAAAAAAGAAAAAAAATGTATGAAATAGCTTTCTGATCCATGCATGGATGGGCCTTTCCATGTTTAAAAAAGTGGAAAGAATTGCAAAGAAGAAACAAAATAATAGATTTAGCTACGTTAAAATAATAAATGCTTGTATGCCAAGAAGATGAGCAACAGTAAAAGGCAAACAAGGGCATAAATACGTGTACCTAATGTGCATAGAGCATATGTGAATCAATAAGAAAAACACTAAGATTGCAGCAGAGAAATAAGAGCATAAACAATTCACAGAAAAGGAAAATAGTGAGAGAATGTGTGAAAAAATAAACATGATAAAAATATAATCCAAAACAATGAAATATTTGAATAATTTTTATCAAAAAATCGAGTTACAGTTTCTTGCTGGAAAAGACGAGCTGAAAACACCTTTTTTTAAAAAAAAGTTCTTTTTTTTTTTAAAGATTTTATTTATTTATTTGACAGAGAGAGACACAGAGAGAGAGGGAACACAAGCAGGGGGAGTGGGAGAGGGAGAAGCAGGCTTCCCGCCGAGCAGGGAGCCCGATGTGGGGCTCGATCCCAGGACCCTGGAACCATGACCTGAGCCGAAGGCAGACGCTTAACGACTGAGCCTCCCAGGCACCCCTGAAAACACCTTTCTGCATTGAGGTTTATTACAATCTTGTATAACACCTCAGCTCTTCAGGGTCAAACCCTTTCAAGGTTCATATCCTTTAACGAGGAATTTTATTGTTAGGGAACCACAGTTCTACTTTTAAGAAGTTCTCACTCACATGAGGACATGGTGAACGCAGAAGCTGTGTAGAATCTGTCTGTGACCCATATCACCCTTGATTTACAAGAAGAATTCAGTGGTTGTTTATTGAGTTGAATTAAGCTGAAAAATGAATAGAACTCTAAAAGGATTAGACTACTCTGTAGTAGCTACCTCCTACTCACTCTAAACTTCACCCAAACATGGCTGCTGGAGATGCCCCCCAACTAATTCAAGCACAGGTGAATCAGAAAGGCCAGCACACTTGAAACCCCAGCCCCGATCTCATACACATAAGTGCTGCTTGATAACCTTGGTCAATCACTTGTCTTCCTGTTTATGTAAAGAAGGAAAAGGAGAAGGAGGAGGAGAAGGAGGAAGAGGTGGAGGAGAAGGAGAAGGAGGAGAAGAAGGAGGAGGAGGAGAAGGAGGAGGAGAAGAAGGAGGAGGAGGAGAAGGAGGAGGAGAAGGAGGAGGAGGAGAAGGAGAAAGAGGAGGAGGAGGACAAGGAGGAGAAGGAGGAGGAGAGGAGGAGAAGGAGGAGAAGGAGGAGGAGAAGAAGGAGAAGGGGGAGGTGAGGAGGAGGAGGAGAAGGAGGAGAAGGAGGAGAAGGTGGAGGAGAAGGAGGAGAAGGAGGAGAAGGAGGAGGAGAAGGAGGAGAAGGAGGGGGAGGAGGCGGAGAAGGAGGAGGAGGAGAAGGAGAAGGAGGAGAAGAAGGAGGAGGAGAAGGAGAAAGAGGAGGAGGAGGAGGAGAAGGAGGAGGAGAAGGAGGAGAAGAAGGAGGAGAAGGAGGAGAAGGAGAAGGAGGAGAAGGAGGAGAAGGAGGAGGAGGAGAATAGCTGCAACAGCAGCATATTTAAGAATTTTTTTTTTCATTCACAGCATCATTTACAATAGTGAGAAACAGAAACCTAAGCCTCCTGGGGCGCCTGGGTGGCTCAGTCATTAAGTGTCTGCCTTCGGGTCAGGTCATGATCCAGGGTCTTGGGATCGAGCCCTGCATCGGGCTCCCTGCTCAGCGGGAAGCCTGCTTCTCCCTCTCCCACTCCGCCCGCTTGTGTTCCCTCTCTGCCCGCTTGTGTTCCCTCTCTGGCTGTGTCTCTCTATGTCAAATAAATAAATACAATCTTAAAAAAAAAAAAAAAGAAACTTAAGCCTCCAGTTCCCTGAGGAATTGTTAGGTACATTTTGAAACCTCCAAGCAATGAAATTGTATCCGTTAAAAAAATACTTCAAATAAACAAAAGTTATTGAATCACATTCAACTCTATTCCTGATTAAAATAACAAGTAGTAGTGAACTGGGAATAAAGGAGTTCTTCATCAACATGATAAATTAAATGTATCTGAACCAATGGTAGGTGAAACGTTGTTATGCATCCTGAGTCAGAGGCATTGCCATGAAACCCAAGGACAGAAGATCACAGTAGGAGCAGAACAAGAAACAAATGGCATGCATATTGGAAAGGAAAAGATGTATTTATCATTATTTGCAAATTCTATGATTGCCTACTTAAAAAACTAAGAAACGTTTTTAGCAAGGCAGATGAATGCAAGATAATTTTTTTAAATTTTATTATGTTATGTTAATCACCATACATTACATCATTAGTTTTTGATGTCGTGTTCCATGATTCATTGTTTGAATGCAAGATAATTTTACAAAACTCAGCACCTTTCTCATAAACCAACAATAACCAGACAGAAAAAAAGATCCCACTTGCAACTGCAAGAAATATATGTATGTTATATATGTTAATATATAATATAAGCAATGTACAGTAGAATACTTATATATGCATATTTTAAACGCTTTATGTGTAGTTTATATATCAATATATATAAATTATAAATTATATAAATTACATATAAACATATATAATGTTTATATATGTAAACTACACATAAAACATTTAAAAATATGCAGAACATAGAAGAAATAAGAAGAAAATTAGACAACCTTACTGAAGGACATCACACAAGATTTAGGAAAATAAAGAGAAATACTAAGACCTCCGGTTTTCTTTTTTTTTTTTTAAAGATTTTATTCATTTATTTGACAGAGAGAGACACAGTGAGAGAGGGAACACAAGCAGGGGGAGTGGGAGAGGGAGAAGCAGGCCTCCCGCTGAGCAGGGAGCCCGATGCGGGGCTTGATCCCAGGACCCCGGGGACCATGACCTGAGCCAAAGGCAGACGCTTAATGACTGAGCCACCCAGGCGCCCCAAGACCTCCGGTTTTCTTGTTTGTTTGTTTTTCAGTAATCTCTACCTCCAACCTTGAACTCCTGATCCTGAGATCACGAGTCACATGATCTACTGGCTGAGGCAGCCAGGGGTCCTGAGAAATACCAAGAGCATGACTGAAAAAAATTGCATTGTAAAGATACTGGTATTCTCCCAATTTAATCCATAAATGTAAAGCAATTACAAGCAAGATAGCAATGGTGTTATTTTTCTTCTGTAACTTGATGAAACTATTCCTGAGTTTAGATGGCGGAGTAAATAAGCAAGAATGAGATTTTGGGGAAAAGAAATAGAAATGACTGGGGGCAAGGGCTGAGAGGGTACTTGATCCACCACATATTGCCAGTGCATTAGAGTTACCCTGGTCTTCACGGCGTGTGACTGGAATAAGAAGATGAATGGACTAGACCAGAAACAGAGCCAACAATACAGAAGAAAGACGTGGTAGGACTGGTGCTTCCCTGTGTCAGAGCTGAGGCTCCAGAGTTGTTTTAGAGGTGAATCTTTGGCGGGGTGGGGCGGGGAACATCTCGGGGGAGGACTCTCAAAGGCTCAGGAAATAGTTATTATGAAAGAAATGCAGGGTGGGGGACAGTTAGTGGATACTGTAGAGGCCCTAGCCCCCTAAGCCCTGCCTTCTCTCCGACGCTGCTGGAGAAATGGTGTTCCACAAATATTAAACAGAAAAATACAGCGAATCCCTAGTTTAAGTCTTAAACCAAATTCAATTCTGGACAGATTAAAAATTTACATGTTGGGGCACCTGGGTGGCTCAGTCACTTAAGCATCTGCCTTCAGCTCAGGTCATTATCCTGGAGTCCCGGGATCGAGCCCCGAGGCAGGCCTCCTGCTTGGAGGGGTTCTGCTTCTCCCTCTGCCTCCGCCCCCTACCCCACTGTGCTCTCGAGCTCAAGCTCTCTCAAATAAATAAATAAAATCTTTAAAAAAGTTACATTAATGAAAACATAAAAATGTACAGTGAAAATAATAAATGTTTTAAATGTTGGGGGCGGAGAAGGCCTTTTCAAGCATGAGACAGCAAAGGGAGAAAATGGTCAAATGCCTCAGATGTGTGTTCCAGCAAGGTCGTGACAGCATTGTTTACAATGGGAAAGAGAGCACTAGGAATAGGAAGCAGGAGAGAAGTCGGAGATGAGGAGGTGTTGACTCAGTAATGCTCTCTGTTGCGGTGACAGGGAGAGCCGCCCACGAGCTCGCGAGACCTTGTTGAGGGGGGAAAAAAGCTCACAATTCCTTTGTGTGTATGTGAGAGAAAATATATATGTAGAAGAAAATATCAGAAGGATAGACCCCAAATACTAACGTGATTCTCACCAGGTGGTGGGATTAGAGGTGATTTTAACTTTCTATTTTAGGTATGTACGTTTTTGTCTTAATATTTTAATAATGTTCACGCTATGTCTTTCTTTTTTTTTTCACACACTGTCTTTCATAATCAGATAAAACCAAAGGAAATAAAAAAGTCTTTACATCGTATGAACTAAATGATGCAAAATCAGATTTGTGGAGTGAAAAACAAGAAGGCAATATACACAAATTTTAGTAAGGGCTTTACTGGCTGGTGGGATTTCTAAAATTGCCACAACGGGAGCATATTACTTTTTTATGATCAGAATTGAAAAAAAAATACAATTCCTGGGCTGTGTGGTGGGAAATGAGATTAGAAAAGGAGGAAGGAGTCCGGACTACAATCAGGTGGGAGAGGCAGGCAGGCTACAAGGAAACATGAATGAATCAGAAAGATAGCAGGGAGTGGCAGGTGCTCTGAAGGAAAGCACCCCAGGGCTGGGAAGTAACTGGAAGCAGGGAGCAGGAGGGAGTGGTCTCTTCTGCCACGCCTCCACACCGAGCTCCCCGCCTCAGGTTCCACAAGGATCAGGTGACAGGCAACACATGAGGCCGGTGCATACTTGAGCAAGACACTGGTATAGTTGGCACCGTCCCCGAAAGGTGGGGAGGGCCACGGCGGGAAGTCCCAGCCCTCACCGGAACCAGGCAAGTGGATGAGAAACTGCCTCGTGGTGGCCTCGCACCAGATAGAAAGGCAGGTGAGGAAGGGTCTTGTGACAGCTCCTCACAAGACCGTCCATCTTTCAATGCTCCTGGGAGGATCACAGGGCATCCCACCAAGACTTGAGGCAGGCTGCAGTGGAGCGCCATGGCAGAGCCCTTCCCTGGCACTCCCTGTTCCTCAGACATGCCAAACATACTCCTGCCTCAGGGCCTTTGCATTTGCTGTTCCTGGTTTCCAGAATACTCTATTACCTGCTTTAAATACTGCTCAAATCTGACTTCTCAGTGAGTTCTTTCTTAACCAGATAATTGAAAATTGCAATCCCTCACCCCCTAGCCTTTCCCATCCCTCCTTTCTGCTTCATTTTTCTCCATAGGCCTTATCACCATCTGACATGCTAAGAGGAACGTCTTTTTTTTTTCCATTTTGTTCCCATTTCAGCCTCGGAAATCAAGATGACTCTCATTTACAATGCTGCCAGGCAAGCACCAATCAAAAGTGCCAACATCAAAACCTGCAGGGTGAGTGTCAGTGTTTGAGAAGAAATCCCCGAGACAATAGGGAGTTAATTCTTTAACTTCTAGGAACCAATGGCTATGGGCGCAGGGTGGAGAGTGGTGCCGAGGTGGTAGATCAAACGTCATCAGCTGCATGCCCTAAGCAGGAGTCTGAAGTGAGCAAGCCTCTGGGAATTCCAAAGCCTGATTTAGGGACTGCAGGCTTAAAAAAATACGTTATTTAAAGAAAGGCCTCCTCCCCAACACTCCTAATGATACTGCCATCTACAAGGCTTGGTCAGAAAATGATTCGGGAGTGTTGGCCTCTGAATGGCAGCAAGTTTACTTTAACCAATTTAGTTTGCTTTATATTTTCCTTGGTTATGCAAGTACCGGAGAGATCTATGGTAAAAATCAATGTTTGGTGGAAGTCTACAGAGCTCTTTCAATAAGTACAAAATAAAAATTATATGTGGTAAGAAAGTGTTGTATCATGGCTTAATTGGAAGCATGGCTTACTTGCTAGGTCACGCAATTGATGCCATCTCAGATTTGATGAAACATGATCTACATTGTGCTTATTTATTGATGTGCCGTCTGTCTTCCCTCACTGCACCGTTCATGCAGACAAGGCCTTCGGTTGACTTGGATGTTGTGCCCTCAGCCTCTAGAACATACCTGTGCATAGTGAGTGCTCAGTGAACATTTGTGATACACTTTCAACAAAGAGAACCCCAGGCAGAGTGAAGAACAAGTGCAAACATCCTGAGGTGCTCCTGGAATAGTCAGGAGGCCACAGTTGTCATCGGGCCTCTCATAGCTTTCATCAGCATCCTCTCCCTTAAGTGTCTGCTCCCAAAGACCGGAGGCTGGTGGCTGGTACCTCTGCTGCTTGGTGAGCATTCCAGTCAGACAGTGGCTCCGAGAGGCTCAGTCCCCTTCTGAGCACTGGCATGATTCTGGCTCCCCACCCCCAAACATAAGAGCCAGGGGCAAGGGATGTATTTGGACTTCAGTTGGGAGCCCTCCAGCATGGTTGATGGAACTTGTGTGATAATGGGACCCAGAGAAGACCGGCACAGGAAAGGAATGCACCTGTGGGGGTCCTGGTGGTGGCTACAGTGTCCACTGTGTCCAGGAGGTGGCAGTAGGGAAAATGAAATGCACCGGGGCTGAGGTTACTTGTCTGCTTAAGCATCTTTTTCCGGAGGAGGGTGTGCGTGTGTGTATGTTGGGACAGAAGGGATGTGTGGGTGTGATGGGCTAGATGATGGCCACCCACACTTGTCTTTGGTTCCCCAGTCGTGTACAGCAAAATCTTTGAGAAATACTGGTCTAGAAGTTCCTCCACCCTCCTGTCAGGGCAGGTGGCCAAAGGGAAGATGACTGCCCAGGGAAAGACTAGCCTCCAATCTTGGGCACTTCCTCAGCTGTCCTCAAACTGCCAGGACCCTGAACCCTCAGGCCCTGTCTCCCCAAGGAACATGCTGGGCCACATGAAGGGGGATTCTGAGCACTTGAGCCGATTGCTGAGAGGCAGTCCAACATCCGCTGGGAAGGCAGAAGCTGCTCTGACAGAGTCAGACCTGGAATAGGAGTAAGGGAGGAGGTATTGGGGCTCAGGAATAAATCTAGGATCAGATGGGCTCTGGGTCCAAGGTGGGGTGGGGCTGAGGGATGGAGTGGAGAGAGACACTGTGTAGGAGAGACGGTCAGGGCTGGGGGAGGTTTGTGGAGGAAGATGAAGCTTGATGATGAAACTCAGTTGAGGGCTGAGGAATAGATGAGAATCAGGAATGTCACTGGGGGCTGATCTGGAGGTCAAGCCCACGGAGGGGGTGGGGTGAGGGTCAGTGCTAGGGTTGAAGTGGGGAGACGCTGGGGGCATGGATGAAGCTACACATTGTCACCATGAGCTTACCTGGGGTTAGCAGCCCACACACTGAGAGGCTCCAGGCATGGGTTAGAATCAGGATGACCTGGTGCCCCCTCTCCCCCTTCCCAGCTTTGGTTTCCTCCATTGTACCTCTACCAACTGCCGTCTTAGGTATCCTCCATGTTTGTTAGTTTATTGTCTCTTTTCACCAACCAGAATGGAAGCAGGGTAGACATTGGTCTGTTTGATTCACCTTTATGTCACCAGCACCAAGCATAGCACTTGGCATATAGTAGGTGCTCAATGAAATGTTCAGGAGCAAGGCTCAGGGAAGGTATGGTGGATTGCGACATGGGGTGTGGCACTTGCTAGGGTGTAAGCTCCGTGGTGGGGTGACTTTCAGGACAAATGAAGTTGAGAGAGGAGGGAGGCTCTTGGAACAGGTGAGGCTCAGGAATGGGATGCCCCTCAGGGTCACGATAAAGCCAAGGAATGGAATGAGGGATTGAGAAGGAGATAAGGCTTCAAGGGTTCTGGTATAAGAAGTGGTTAAATATGCACATTCTTGGTGATGTCAATATCCACAGAAAGGGTTCAAACCCCTGTTCTCTCAGTCTCCTGACCTGCTCTCCCCTGATACTCCTTCCCTCCTCCTAACTTCTGTGGTCATAGCCTAAGATCTTGCCATTATCTGTCACCACCACATCTCCACAATCTCCATTATATCCCAACCTTTGAAAGCCAGCTCCTTCCTTTTAGAACTACAAGAACTCCAGCAATCCTTTGACTGCCACTGGGACCCTTCAACCAATAATCCTAGTGTTTTTCTCATTGCCCTTCAGCAAATGCTGACTCAATCCTTACTTCTCTCCTTACCCATTAATCCATGACCAGTCATCCTCATTTCTCCCTAGAACCACACAAAACTCCCGTGTCCCTCTGTCATTTCTTTGTACTCATGTAGGAAAATTCAACCCTGATAAAATCCAACTTTCTACCTACTCTGGGTCTGCACCCCTGAGATTGAACGTGTCTGGTGAAAACCAAGAAGACATGCTGAGTAATTTCGCGTTAATGGCCATTAAACCTCAAGTGGGCCCTTAGCGCAGCCTAGCAATCATGCTACATTTCCATAGAGCATCCAGCCTTCTTGTCTCCCAGAACACTGTTTTAAGCCTTTTCTCCTTAAACCACCGATTCTCCTCTTCCACCCTCACTCCCAGCTAGTGGCCTGGCTTCCTGTTCTCCTGAGAAAAGAGAAGCCACCAGAAGATACCTGCTCCAAGCTCCAGCATCACCTCTCCCACCTCCCTGCATCTGTGCATCTGTCTCTTGCATCATCAACTATTTCCTTCTTAACTGGCTCATTGGCACACAAACATGTTACCATGCTGTAATTTCTCCCACATTAAAACAATACTTTTATCTTGTTCCCTCATATTCCTACAGCCACCTCTCTCCTGTCTCTGCTCTCCTTCACAGCTGAACTCTTCAAAAGAGTCATCAGTCAGCGCTCACTGTTTCCAATTTCTCTTTCCTGACTCTTGATTTGGAAGCACTCTGATCCACCTTTAGGCCCCACATCTCTGTGGAAATTGCTCTGGAAGGGCACCAATGACCTCCACATCGCTAAACCCAGTGGTCAATTCTTTGTCCTTTTACTACTCCAGTTGGTAGGATTTGAAGAATTGGCCAATCCCTCCTTCTTGATCCACTTTCTTCAGTGTTTCCCCACACCTTGCTGCTTGTTCTTTCCCAGTCTCATTTGCTGGTTCCTTTTCATCTGTCCCACCTCTAAATGTTGGGCTACCCAGGGCTCAGTTCATGGGTTGCTTTGCTTTTTTTATACTCACTCCCTAGTTGACCTCATCCAGTCTCATGACTTTTAATACTGCTACTTATTCTCCAATTATATCTCCAGCTCTGATATTGCCCCTGAACTCCACACTCCTCTATCCAACTGACTCCATCACTGTCTTCCTCACTTCGGTAAATATACGTCCATCCTTCCTGTTCCTCTGGCTAAAACCATGAGAGCTGTCCTTGACTTCTGTGTTTGTGCCGTAGCCTGATACCAATCTGTGGTCAAAACCTACCCAGAATCTACCTACCTCTCAATGTTTCACTGCATCACCTGGTGTAAACCGCCATTGTCTCTGACCTGGATTATTTCAAGAGTCCCGAAATAGTCTCCCTGTTTCCACTCTTTTCTCTCTTTAATCTGTTTTCAGGGAGCAACCCCATTGATAACTTGTATGAGAATAGACATCAGATCACGGTGCCCCTCAATGTCTTTCCACATCACTTTATCAGCCAAAGTCCTTGCAATGGACTGCAAGGCCCTGCACAATCTCTCGCCTCTGTTGTGGCCACCCTGATCTCATCCCCACTGTCCTCCTCTCTCAGTCCCTCCACTTCAGCACACCAGCCTCCTGGGTGCCCCCAGGATGTGCCAGGCATGCCCCTGATTCCAGGGCTCTGGCATGTGTGGATCCCACAGCCTGGAACAGTATGACCCCTCAAATCCTTTGGATCTTGGCTCAAATGCCATCTCCTCAGTGGGGTCTTTCCTGATTACTGTATCTAAATACTCTGCACCCCAAAGACCCTTCTCTGTTTCATTCTTCTCCATAGCACTAGTCATTACCCAACATCCCGCATCTTTGACTTCTTTTTCTTTTTTCTTTTTGTCTGAACTTCACGAGGGTAGGAGCTTTTGTGTGTTTAATTGGCTCCTGTAATCCCAAGTCCTAGAACACTACCTGGCAAAATAATAGCACTGAGTAAATACTTGATATCTTAGTTTGCTCAGCCTGCCCTGACAAAGTACCACAGACTGACTTAAGCAACAGAAATTTATTTACTCACAATTCCGGAGGCCAGAAGTCTGGGATCAAAGTGTCATCAGAATTGGTTTATTCAGAGGCCTCTCTCCTTGGCTTGTAGATGGTTGCCTTCTACCTGTGTCTTCACGTGCTTCACGTGCCTTTTCCCGTGTGCCTGTGTCCTAATCTCCTGTTCTCATATGGGCATTAGACAGATTGGAGTGTGGCCTACCTTAATAACCTCATTTTTAACTTAATGAACTCTGTAAAGACCCTATCTCCAAATATAGTCACATTCTGAAGTAAAGGAGTTAGGACTTCAACATGTAAATTGGGGAGGCACAATTCAGCCCACGTACTTGATTGATTGGTTAATCCATCTGCAAAGATGCATTGAGGCTCTTATGGGGTAAGGATCAGTGTTTAGGCTCAGGGAGAGGGTGAGGCTTGGTGAGGATATAAAGGGATGGGGGGCAGTGGAGTTCAATTCTGGGATGGATGAGGGTTGGGTAGGGAATGAGGTGCCAAGAATGAATGACCCCCAGAAGAGGGTACTTGTCTCAGCCAAAGGATGAGACACAGGGATGGGGTTGGGGAGAGGCCATGTGGCAGAAGATGGTGGAATCAGTGCAGTTGAGAGGTGAGGAAAGGAAGAACTAGCCAAGGCTTGCAGAGGGGAAGGGGAGGAATCTTAAGAGCAGTGGGGTGGTTGAAACGCTGGGATAGAACTGAGGATGTTGAGATTGTCACCAATGGGTGAGATGGCCCGCATACTTTGTGGGTCCTGGTGCAAAATGAAAATACAGGTCTCTTGTTCAAAAAGTATTAAGAATTAAGAATTTCAAGATGGAGACAGCAGAGCCTTAAACCAAGTGTAGGGAACACACTCATGAAGCTGGTCCTGCCCGATGGGATATGGATCAGGAATGGAGACAGATTAGAAATTAGGGCAAGGTTGGGTAAAAAAGGTCTTTTCTCTTGCAATGTATAGGGAATTTTTATTGAAATATGGTCTGCCTTTTGCCATCTTTTTATTATTATTAGCAACTGTAATGTACACTCTTTTGGAGGTGGGTCCTCCCACAATCCTTAATGCCCTACATATGTGATTTTGATGTGTGCCAAGGTGTGTTTGTTGAGATCACCAACACCGCTTGGTAGCAAGTAAGAGAAGGGTGCACATTGGGTGTGATGGAGATGGAGGAGAGTGAAGGCTCACAGGGAGACCAGAGCATCTCTCTAGGATTTAGATAATGAGGGTCTGGACTGCACCTGTAGTCTGGGGGAGGTGCAATTTGGTTGGAAAATAAAGTCCTTTAGAGCACCAACCTGCGGGGTGCCTAACCAAGGCGGATAAGCCAGTGGCCAAGCCTTTCCCATCCTGGTGCAGACCAGAGGCAGTTCAGATCAAGATCCTCCTCGAGGAGGGCACAGAGGGGCTGTCCTGGGCAAAGAGGGCTCCTGCAGCCCTGCAAGGACAAGCAAGCCAGGGGAAGACTCTGAGAACAGGTGGCAGGGGTGGAGGGCAAAGCACCCAGAGAGGGGGAAGAGGGAGGAGAGAGAAGGTCAGGGACAGAGAGGGGCAGAGGGGCTGCTCAGCTCTGGGAGCTGGACTGGAAGAGGCCCTAGGTGATGGAGGCCTTCCCCCTCTATTTTCCACGACCCTGGCGGCAGGGCAGTTGGTGTTTCTCTGCCCCGAATGGGGGTGGGGGTAGTTCCGGGTATGCCTTCTCAGGATCATCCTGCCCAAAACATCAAAATGGGGAAAAGGGTGGGAAAGGCGCCCACTTCAGTTGCAAGGTGGGCTCCAGAGGTTCAGAGAACAAAAAGAACCCTGAAAACCCAGCAGGGTGCACTGGACGCCTCCTCTGAGGATTTGGCAGACCCAGATCCTGAGCTCCCCCAGAACGGTCCTGCCTTCCCTTAGCAGTCCACCTCGTCGCGTGGTTCTCTTTGGACTAGTGTCATCTACCAGCGTCTGGTCCTGTCATGCTGAACCTCCCACAGCGGGGCCTCCTGAGACCCCTCCCTGCCCCACTCCCCACCCCCGCGCTCCCTTCCTCTTCCCTTTCTGCGCCTTAAGAGTTTCCCAAGCCCATTTCCTCTTTTATTTCGCTGCAGCCCCGCGAGGGAGGCAGGATTCTCCCCATTTACCAGATTTGACAGGAGAGAAGCCTGTCGTCCTGGGGCAGGGTGGGGGCGGGGGGAGGAGGTAAGTGAAGAAGCCAAGGTCACCCAGTCATTGGCGGAACGCAGCCTCAACCCAGCCCTTCTACGGGCCGGCTGGAGCCCGGCGAGGTGGGCCCAGGCTGCTGGCCCGAGCCCCTTCTTTTCTCGGCTGGCACTCGGGGGCGGGCTGGCCACAATGACAGGTGAGCCTGGATCGGGGACAGTTGGTGGGGGGCGGGGGGTGCGCTGCGCGGGGCCCCTGGCGTGTGGGCCTTGGGCGCGGCCGCCCCAGCCCGCCTTGGCGCCCGGGCTTCCGAGGGCCAGTGCCCGGAGGCACGACGGGGCCCGCGCCTTTGGCTGGGGGTACTTGGCGTGCCCGGGCCCGCCGGCCAGGCCCCGCCCCCTGGCAGCACGGGCGGGGGCAGGGGCGGCGCCGGCGGAGTGGGGCGCGGGCGCGCGGTGCTCGGTGCGCGCCGCCGCCCCTCCGGCCCAGCTTGCCGGCCTGCCCTCCCTCCCCCTCGGCCCGCTCTCCTCGCCCCCAGCCCTCTCCTGTCCTCGGCCCGGCGGCCCGGCGCGCGGTGGGGCGCGACGATCGCGGCCTGGCGATCAGGGCACGGTGGTCGTGGCGCTCGAGGGTGGCGCGCAAGGCGCGGGGCGCGAGGCCAGACCTGGCGCAGCAGGGCGTGGGGGGCGGGCAGCGGCGGAGTCCCCAGAGGAGAGCAGGGGCAGGGGGGTGCCGAGGTAACGGGCAGGGCCCGGGCGCCCGGCTGCGAGGGGCGGGAGCTCCAGGCGCACCTCGGCCCTGGCCTTGGCCGGGCGGGTTACGGGGGCCCCCGTGGCGGCCGGAGGGCGGCGGGCGGGGAGGGAGGGAGGGAGGAGACGGCTGGGCTGGGCCGGGGGCTTGGCCGACGGGGAGCAGGTGGGCGGGGACAGGGGCCCTGCTGGAAGAGGCGCCGCAGCGAGGTGGCGGGCTGCGTGCGCAAACAGGGCGGCCGCCTCCCGGGCCCAAAGAACGGTGAGGCCGTTTGGGTTGGGTGCCCCAGCCCCGAGGGCATGGTTTGGTGTCCAGGGCCCCTGAACCGGGCGCGGGGCATTATTGGGGGACGGCCCGGCCGGGCCAAGGCGTTGGGGGTCTTGAGCAGACCCAGGAGAAGAGCGTGGCTGGGCCAGAAGCTGGAGTTCCTGGGCAGGGCGCAGCTGGAGGGCGACGGTGGGCAAGGGCGAGCACTTTAAGGGCTGGCATGAGTGGAAGGAGACAAGGAGGGCCCAGAGTTTGAGCATAATTTGGGAGTTCCATGTCACTGGGTAGGTTCATGAGTCATGCGCTTTGGCGATCACAGAAGTCTTTCCTGGCGACCAGTTCTGAGTGAGGGGAATGAAAAGGGCTAGGATTTGGAGAAGTGGTTTGGAGGCTACGTCTTGGGACACCCGGTGCTCTGATGGCCTCCTGTCCCCATGCGAGGGACTTTGGGAGCGATGTTTCAGAGTGCTGTGATTTGGAAGCTTCAGCCTAGGCTGGGGTCTTAAGGAAGATCTTTGTGGTGGCCCGTCCCTGCCTGCCTTCCTTTCCAGGCCTTCAGGATTCAGCTGTGTTCTTGGGGGGAGTGGGTTAAAAATTCCTTCGGCCTACAATCAGCCTTACAGTATCCACCAGGGGTAGGAGGGACATGTACATGCGTGACTGCAGCAGCATTCTCTGTCGTGGAGCCCTCACGCTTCCTCGCTGTTGCCATAGCAACGCCCTATTGATGGTGTATTTATAGGGGAAGAAGCAGGCGCTAAATTTTGGGGAAGGTGGGGGAGGCAGCAGCAGTGATGGTGGCTACAGAATTATTAATGGAGTAGGTCATGCCCCGTGAGCTGTTTGGGGGGCGTTCCTGGCTTGTTTGCAGCTTAAAAATGAACTAATAACTTTGGCAAGTGTCAGGAGAGCACGCATTCGTGGCTATGATCTGTGTGGATATGCATGCATCAAAGTCAGGTGTGTTTGGGACAAGAGGTGGCTATATGTAAGCTGTTACGTAATTTTTCCACATAAAAATGAACAAAAATCACACGGCAGTTCTCTTTGATAGGCAATGAAATGTATGTTTTTCTGTCTTCACTTATTAGTACAGCCTTTACTCATTCTTTTCAAACCCTGACACAACAGCTCCGTTTTTAATTCAATGAAAACCCTTGCTGTTAGGCATGCCACACCCACACCATCACCATGTGACTGGCATGCCCCCCCCCCCCGAAACCCAGAGATCAGTAATGAAGCAGAATTTTGAGATAAAAAGTCCATCTTCACTCTTAAAACATCAAGGGCCAACTTTTCTTACAATGGTAGACCCATCTGTTGACACATTCACTCACTGATAATTTGGGGTGGGATCATTGTGGGGTTCAAGAGAGAAAATCCCCCTTGACATGGTGTTTCCATAGATGGATGTTAGATTTGCTGTTTTTCCTTTAGCTTTAATTTTATTTATGATTTATAGCCTACCTGTTTGCCGAAAGGATTAGAAGGTATATTTGAAACATACATGAGGTCTGAACACATAAATAGAAAAGCGTATGCCACGCTGCACGGGAGAAGCATATGTGCTCAACAGCTGGGCTTGATGGTCACTGTTAACACTGAACTTCCTGGCAGCCTAGGCAAAAAGGGTGGCACGACGGGTTACACCGTTCAGGTGTCTTGCATCCAGTTAAGTCATAAAACCAGAGCTTCTGCTTGGGGAGGGGGGCAGCGGGGTGATTGCTCCCAGATGTGGACAGCTTGGGCAGAGCTCTGGAATATGTGTGTGAGTGGGAGTGTGTGGTGCGGAGCGCACTGTGCTGTGGCCACGGTTTACATAGTGGCAGGATGATTCCTGAGCAGGAGCAAGGCTTTTGGACAATAGCTCACATGAGAGGCAACACTTGCATTGAGTTAGCGTCTCAGTTTCAGAAGATCCTCAGTGCCTTGTCCGGTGCAGAGCAACAGCGGGGCACCTGGGTTTGGGCTGAGACTTCTGAGATGGCTGTTGTTCCCCGCGTTAAGCTTGGCCAGTACCTGCTTCTTCAACGTGTGCTGCCCGATTTCAAGGAACATGCTTGTCATTAGAGGTATCTGGGACTTGCCATTGTGAGCAAACTGAGTTCCAAAAATTGGGTCCTGTCCCTGTCACTGTTGATGTGCTTGACCTCACGTAATTCTCTGTCTCTCTGAGGTCCTTTCTGACTCAACAGTGCAAAGATCTGTCGAGGGAAGTGAGGAAGGAGGAACCTTGGCTTGTAGGATGGGTTCCCCCCCCCTTTTTTTTTTTAAGAATTAAGTCAACCTTTAGGTGTTCTATGCTCTCTGAATCTGTTCATGGGGCAAAGAGCTGGAAGGTTAGCTTTGGGCTCTGCTGGGCCTTGGGGAGCTCTGGGAAGAGAGCCTGGGGAAGGATGGGAAGCTGTGAGTGGCACAGGGGGTGACCTGCCTCATGAGGTGCTCCTTTGACCTTTGACCAGGCCAGCGGGGGTGGGAGTCACATCCCAGGGCCAAGAAGGTGCCCTGTAGGCTTTGGGGTGTGATTTCATTGTGACTCTGCTTTTCTCCTTTGCCAGGCAAGTGAGACGCTGGGTCTGAGGGAGGAACAATGGCAGGTGAGTTTGCCAGGGCCCAGGCCAAGGGGTGAGGGGCCATGCCCAGGGGCTCGCAGGAAAGGTGCCTGTTCACTTTTCTTTCTTTTTCTTTTTTAAGATTTTATTTGTTTATTTGACAGAGACGTAGAGAGTTAGAGAGAGAGCACAAGTAGGCCGACAGGCAGGCAGAGGGAGAGGGAGAAGCACGCTCTCCTCTGAGCAGGGAGCCCGATGCGGGGCTCGATCCCAAGACCCTGGGATCATGACCTGAGCCCAAGGCAGATGTTTAACCGACTGAGCCACCCAGGTGCCCTGCATGCTCACTTTTCAAGTCCTTCCCAGCTTGCCTGTCCCCAGGGTGACCTTGTAGATGTGCACCTGCCCAGGCCACTATGAGAGAAACTAGTACTACAGGGCACCTGCTTTTTGGTAAAGCCCTGCCTCCCTGGGCCCTGCAAGGGGCTGGTTGACAGGAGAACTAGCTCAGGTTTACAGAGGCATATAGCTGATACCGTAGCTGGGTGGCTGGACCGTAGCTGGGTCCCTCCCTTTGGAATAAGTAGATATGACCAGCATTCAGTGACATTTTTGCAGGAAGCATCTGTGCGGTCTACGAAGGCTTAGATTCTCCACATAGATCCTGCTACCCCTTTCCCAGAGGCACTCTCAGATTTGTATGCACCCAATGCCCTGATCTAGGCCAGAATGGGTTTGTACTAGATTGTCTGGGGCCGGACTATTGATGATGGCCCAGGTGGCCATTCAGGTGGAGGGATGCCGCCCTTGTAGAGTCATATGCGGTGATTTGTTACTGGTCACCAGCAACATGCCCTTCCCTCTCATTCAGATCCCATTTTCCTCCGTAACACCCGAGGCCCGAGTCTCCTCGGGTCGGTGGTATTCTAAGCTGACGTGTCATGGCATCAGAGACAGTCAGCCTTTCGATCCCTTTTACAAAGGCCTCGCCGTATCTGGGGTGGTGTCTTGCCTGCCAACTTTGTCTTGCTTCCCTTCCTCGTTATGCTTCTGTGTCTGGGCTGAGTCTGGCTTAAAGGAGCCCCTGGGCCCCTGCCCACTCCAGGCTTCAGTGCAGATCTCTCCTCAGTGTTTCTGGAGGCCAAGAATGCCCATTCGGTCCTGAAACGGTTCCCTCGTGCCAATGAATTCCTGGAGGAGTTGCGCCAGGGCACCATTGAGCGAGAGTGCATGGAGGAGGTCTGCAGCTACGAGGAGGTCAAGGAGGTGTTCGAGGACAAAGAGAAAACGGCACGTACTGCCCCGGGGCCGGCTTCTGGGAGCAGGGGCAGCCTCAGGAATAACAAGAGCAGGCCCTGGTATCTCAGGCCAGTCAGAAGCAATGAAGGAAAGATAGCCCGGTCTCAGGCCATGGAAGGACAGACAACATGTCCTTAGAGTCCCAGCTGCCTGATTCTGGGGACCCCTTCACTTGGGAGCATTGTCCTTTGTCCTGGGTGCATTCCATAGCCTCTCAGGTAGCTGAGAGGCCAGTCAGATGGGCAGGGTGGGGAGCCGCCCCAGGCCCTGCTGAACTTGCCAGACTAGCTGAAGTTCTCTGAGGTCCAGCTGGGGCATGAGGTCTTGCATGTAAGTGTAAGCGGCCCTTCTTCTTTTGTAGATGGAGTTCTGGAAGGGGTACCCGAATGCAGTCTACTCAGTCCGAGACCCTGCACAAAGCTCAGATGCCATGTACGTGGTGGTGCCCCTTCTGGGGGTGGCGTTGCTGATTGTCATTGCCCTGTTCATCATCTGGAGGTGCCAGCTGCAGAAAGCCACCCGTCATCACCCGTCGTATGCTCAGAACCGGTACCTGGCCAGTCGCACCGGGCACAGTCTCCCCCGGGTCATGGTGTACCGGGGCACTGGCCATAGCCAGGGGGAGTCCTCTGGGCACCGTGAGGCAGGGAACAATGCACAGGTGGTGCTGGGGCCCAGTCGAGGGGGCAGAACCACGGTTCGCCTGGAGAGCACCCTCTACCTCCCTGAGCTCTCTCTCTCCAGGCTGTCCAGTGCCACTCCTCCCCCATCCTATGAGGAGGTGACTGCGCCCCAGGAGAGCAGCAATGAGGAGGCGAGCGTCTCTTATAGCGACCCACCCCCAAAGTATGAGGAGATAGTGGCCACCAACCCTGGCTTGGACAAGTAGTAGGACTTCTGGCCTGTCCAGAGTGAAAGCCTCTTTAAGGGGTCTCCTATTATTATTATTATTATTATTATTTTTTTTTTTTTTTTACTTTTTAAAGACTGTGCCACCACAAAACAGCCTTAGCCTCCTGTTGCCAAATAATTTCCTAACCGTGGATTTGTAGGAAGTCAGTTGTCAGAGACAGGTAGAGGGGGTGGGGGGGGGGGGGTAGGGAACACATTTTCGCTAAAGCCCCTGGGGGGAGGCCCAGGGCAAAGGACCCCGCTCTTCCCAAAACCCCCATGCTCCCGCCGTCCTGTCCTCCCATCAGGAACTGGCTTCTCTTATGCCAAAGGTATTACCCCATTGAGTTGATTGTGGCCAGAATGTCCATAGGCTCAGGCCCCAGGGCCACGCAGCTGGCTGGAGACCTGTCTCTGTCTGGAAGCCTAGGCCACAGAGATGAGGGAGAGAAGCTAGCCCTTCAGCAACCCCTTTTCCTCAACAGTCCTGTGCTTTCTGTCTTTGCTTACATTTTGAGCACGGGGACAAGGACTGAACAACAACTACAAAAAAGGGTAATAACAAATGAATAAGTGACCAACACAATAAAACAAAACAATATAACCTGGGCCATTCACAGGGGACTGAGGGAAATCAGATCTGTGAGACTCCCCTGCCCCAACACCCACCCCCACGCTGCTGACCACGTTAAAAGGAATATCTAGAGCAAGCTGGAAGGAGGACAGGGTGTGTGAAGGATGAGGGGCAAGGGCCTAGCTGCCGGATTGAGCGAGAGGCCTGTGTGAACTTGGCCATCCTGGAGGCTAGCTCTGGTTCTAGTGTGCTTGGCCTCCTGAAGACCTTGGCTTTCTAGACATGTGTACCGGCTGTGCTAAAACTGCTACGCACTGGCCTGAGCCCAATCAGAGCACTGGGAAAACTAACGCTGGTGACCCTGCCTGGGGAGCCCGTGGCCTCTGAGTGGTTGGGGGTACGGGCTGGGGCAGAGAGCTGAAGTTTTCTCCTACAGAGGTTGATTGGCCCATGGAATGACTAAACCCATGAACTTGGCCTCCTCAGCACTGTGCTTTCTGGCTTTGAACTTTTAGGATACTTCCTTTTTCGTGAGCAGGTGCATTGAGTTGAACTTGAACTTCAGATGACTGACTTCTCCTTAAGAATGGTGCCCACCTGGGGAAAAGATCCTGAAGTGTCCCTTTTTAGAAATTTCTTGGCAGGGGAGGTGGGGAAGCCTGTGACGTGGGGTCAAAGGCCCATTCAGGGTTTGCTGTGTTATTGCCAGGTGCTGGTCCATTTTTAGTAACCCCCTTCTCTGGCCCAGGGGCTGTCCACCTCTGCATTTCAGTGAGGCTTTGGACGGCAGTGGGGCAGAAGTGACCTGCCCTTTAACTGACCGTGACCACGTAAAAGACTCTCGATACCACTTCCCCTCACCCCCGCATGTCCATCCTTCTGGCCCCAGTGCCAAATCACTTTTCCTCTGTGGTGCTTTCAAAAATGTAGCAAATTTTTGTGGGGTCCAAACGAGTGCACAGCCAGGGTCTATCGGCAAGCCACTGAGAAGACAAGCTTCTTTCTGTCCAAACAGCTCTCCGAGACAGGCATCGGGTCTCCTTTGACGGCAACCCTGCCTCGAGGCCACAGATGACTTCTGGAGGCCCCTCCCGTCCTGAGGACTGGCCTTGGGACATGCTTCAAGTTTAGGAGACTTGTGTTCCTATCCCAATGAGGCCACCAGCTTCGACAACTTGACCTGGTGGCTGGGGTTTTCCATCCTTCCCACTCCCTCCCAGGCTTATGGGAGGCTGACTGAGCTAATGCCTGTGCAGTTCTTGAAGCACTGGGGAGCTAGTGCAGTTTGCCCTTAGGAAGAGTCTTCTAGAAATGTGTAGCTTATAGGAGACCAGTCTTAGTGGAGGCCTTCACGTGACGCTGATGTTGAGTCTCAACTTGGGATCTCAGTCTCCTGCCAGTTGACACTTTGTGCCCCCTCCTCCTTCCCCAAGAGCTCCCTGATGCCCGAGGTGCTGACCAGGTGTGTTCCACCTTTCCTTCCTTCCCCTTTTCCTCCCTCCAGGCCTCTAACACTACACTCTTGCCCTTCCTCACAAAGGTATTTTTGGGCCTAGAAAGGCCCCCCTTTTTCCACGACGGAGGCTGTGGTCACTCCTGGTTGGCCATGTTGGAGGACCTGGGGCGGCCCGAAGCTCTGGGGCCAGCCCTGCCCTCCCAGCATTTCCTCAGGCAGGTGCCTGTGTGTGACCCGGGAGCATGGGAGAAGAGAGCCAGGCATGGGCCCGAGTGACCAGAGCCGAAGGGAGTAGGCCAAGGAATGCCTGCTGCCTTTGGCATCTGCTGAGCCCTTCCCTGCCAAGCTGGGTGGAGATGGGAGGGAGCGGGAAGCAGGAGCCTGGCCCGGTGGAGGACAGCACGTGTTGTGTCCTTCAGGCGCCGAGCCAGGGCCCGCAGGGAGAGCGCACAGGCAGCTCCTAGGGCCCTGTGTTCTCCTGTTAAGGTGCTTCGCAGGATTCTTCCAGGTGGGCTTGCCACCGTGGTCTCTGGGACGTTTTTTGCAGTATATTGTAGGAAAAAAAGACTGTACAGTACACAATGGTCATAACTCCTCACGGTGCACATTTGGCTTTTACGAATGCTCTGTATATATCTTTTCAAACTCTGTCTTTGTATGGACGTTGGTTTGATATGATGCTGAATCTGTAGTAGCCACATTTTTGTTGTTTTGGGACTTTGTGTGTGTGCGTGTGTGTGCCTGTACGCGTGAAACAATAGCCGGTGTGTGGCTGTATTTGTACCAGGAGGGTACCAGTCTGAAGGGAGGAATGTCACCTCCCAAGCCCCCGGAAAGGCACCACCTTCTGCCCCCACTTCACAAAAAGTTTTGGGAGAAGACTAAGCCTCCACCCTGTGGGACCCCTCACTCACACACCCTTTTGGCCTGGTGTCCCCCGCCTCTGCTCCTATTCTGTGGGTATCACCAGCTGAAGGAGATCTGAGCACTCCTGGGCCTTTTTATTTTTTGTTTTTATATTTTGGTGGGAAAAAATGTGTGACTATTGACTTTGGGACTGTGGGGCTAATTATTCAGATATTTTTCATTAAGAAAAAAGAGAAAAGGCTTTAAAAACCTTTTTAAGACTTTTTAAAATGAGAATCGCAAACCTGTCCCACCACGCTGCTCCCCATCGCCTGGGGTTTTCAAGACGAAAGCACAGGAGAAAGAGTGAAGCAACATCTAGCCATTAGTGTGAATTCCTTAGGGTGCTTGGGAAAACAGGAATCTGCCCAGTGGGTTGGATGTGGCCTTTCTGGTGGCCTGAATATGAGGAATTCGGGACAGGAAAATGTCTTTTTGTTAAGGAGTTGGAGCCAGATGGTTCCTCTCTGGCTGCGGGTTGATCTTTTGACAAACAAATGGTATCCCATGAGAAGAAGGAAAAAACAACACTGCCTCTAGATTGTTCTTTTGTCGGGGGTGGGGGGAAGGGGGGTCCTATTCACCTACTCTCTGTGTTTCTAAGAGTGTGCCTGTGTGCTATGTCTTGCATGTGCTTTCATGTTCAAGGCCGAGATGGAGAGCTGGGCAGCAAAGCTTTTCGGCTTGACAAGTAATGAAGCTCCATTTCAGGATTGTGCCCATTCAGAAACAAGTACATCCTCCCCACTGAACTCCGCTCATACTAATCAGTATAATTAGCTAATTTCAAAGTACTGTAATCAGACTGCCTGCAACCATGGTAAAAGCCTATTAATTTGAAGCCCACTAATTCAGAACTTATAGAAAATCACAACTTAAGATAATTCATGGTATCTGCGATTCTTGCTCTGTAGAAATATTTGAAATATTCTTCGCTTTAGTCAATTTTCAGGGTCCTATGTGTAAGAGGGATCTAGTTAAAATGAGCACCTTTTTCAAATAAAAGGCTCAAGACATCAGGGATCCCTTCACCGTGCCTTCAGCTTTGGGGCTCAGCAATTCTCGTGTGTAAGGCTCTTTCTGCGTAGGATGGTCTCTTGGTCTCTCTCCATTGTGGGAAGGGTGGGTGCTGCAGGTTTTCATTCTCCTAGCCTGCAATTTAAAGTAACGTAACTGTGTATCTTGCTAAATATTCTGTAAAGCAGATGTTTTGCTATCAGACTGGCCACTCCCATCATTCGCCCCCAAATATTAAATGTAGGGAGGTTTTCCTTTCACAGGCTGTGGGCGGTGAGTCTCTCTCTGGCAAGAATTTCTCTGACAAGGATATCCAAACACTGTACTGAGACATCTGACCGTTGAATGGTGCCTGCCCTTCCCCCGCCCCCAGCCTGAGCATTAACACAGATATTCAAAATTGGAACAAATCCCACAGCTGCTTTTGCCTCCCGATCTATCTCCCCTTCTGGATGCCACTTTCCCAGGCCTGAACACACCTGCTATTTCACTCTGTGATTGTGAATTTGTGACAGTGGAAACCCTGATATGTGCAACTGAGCTTATAGACATGATTACTGTGAAATGGATTAATTTTGGTACCACTTTAAACTGTGCTTGTATTCATGTGTTGACCCGTGTCAGCTGGGAAATCTGTACATTCAGTAGTATGTCAGGATTTCACTGGAGCCTGGGAGCAACCAATATACTTGCTTCTGATTCTCTCTCTCTCTCTCTTTTTATAATTGTTGAGTTTAGCTGTTAAATTTCGTCTCTTTCTGTACAAGAAGATAATTAATAATAATAAAGAGCACATGGCATTCACTTGTGTCCTGTCCTCATCAGTCTTGGATCCCTGCTGACTCCCAAACTTTCGCGGAGGAAATGGATGGTTGTGGGCCAAACTTGTTTTTCCCAAAAGTCAGACTGTAGATAAGGAAACAGCCCAAACCAGTTTAGAAGCAGGAAGCAGAGATGTCTTGGGTTCTAAAGATTGTCCTCATGTGTGTAAGATGATCTCCTGGCCCATCCCCCTGGGATGCAGTTAGTAAAGTCTGGGGCCAATCAAGTTAGCAACTTCCCTGTCACCTGATCCCTGGTTACTAACAGAGTTGTCTCTTTTGCTAAAAGGATGCCTTGCTTGGTTTCAGAGCTGGGGAAGGGTTGGGAGGGAGAAATTTTTCTGTGTCCTGTGAAGGTAGGATTTAAAACTCAGGCATCGCCCTGGCTCTGCTTCCTAAATTCAGAGGATGGCAAGAGTCAGAGACTGTTCAGAGGGCAAGGATGCCCTTGCTTCCCCTTGGTGGAAGCATAGTCTTAGCCCCAAACACTCCCGGCTGTTGGTGTGGGGTGAGATATGGCCAATCCCCAGTAATGAAAATAATCCACGCTTTAATAGGAAAAGCCATGGCAGTGATGAGAAAATGACAATGAAACTTAGGGCCTCCTTCGAGGATTGAATGTGGAGGCTAAATGCCAGAACTGACAACCAGGGGCCTTGGGTTCCATTCTTATCTGGGACTGGCTTGTTGAATGAAGCCAGCCTTCTGGGGATGTGGAGAAGTCAAGTGAATACTCTTCAAGCAGACTCCAGGACACAGGTGGGGTCACATTCTGAATATGGGTTTTGAACTTTAGGCTCTTTTTGTCAGAAACAAGCATTCTAGGCAGTGACTTAGAGTCCTAGGCTAGCCCACAAGAGGAAGCTAATACATGAGGGAGGCCCCAGGCTCCCAAAGTCCCTGTTGGGCACCATCCGAGGGACTGGGCCTCGCTTTCTTGTTTTCGTGTTGTACCACAAGACCATAGGTTGTGGGGCCAAGGCACTGGGATTGCTTATGGACCGTGAGGGCAAGTCAGGAGCAGAGACTTAAAGGAGTGATGGCAGGGAAGGGGGCAGAGACTGCTTCTCGGGTGTGGTTTGGGATCCCTTTTGTCATTCTTTCCCCAAGCCTCCACCTTGTATTACTGCCAAACTCTTCAAGCAGCTGGTCCGAGACTGCACCTACTGAAGGGACGGAGGGATAGTGGGAAGGATCCATGAGTTGTGCTTGGAAATAATCATAGACAGCATTTATTGAGCACTTAGGGTATGCCAGGCCTTGTGGATGCATTAACTGAGACAATCCTTCCAACAAACCTGTGATAGCTGAGGGAAGGAAGGCCATTTGACCAAGGGCTCACAGACAGGAAGTGCTGCCCTCATCAAGGGGAACTCACGTCTCTCCTGAATGCCCCACACCCCGGCCACTCATATGACACTGTTAGTCTCCTTTGGAGGTTACTTTGCTTTTGTTTTCCCATTGACTGTCCAACCTGCCAGCACCCTCACACCTCCTCCTGCCCAACTGTTAATTCCACAAGAGCAGGGACCATGTAAAACGTTTTTCTCCCCACTTCTTCCTTACACTTCGGCACGGTGGCTCACGGTCAGTGTTCAATGAAATAAAATGTGTTGATTGATTATATTCTCCAATTAGGACCCAAGCTTCATGTGTTAGTTTGCTCGGGCGGCCATAACAAAGTACCACAGACTGGATGGCTTAAATGACGGAAATGTATTCTCTTACAGTTCTAGAGGTTGGTTCGCTGAGATCCAGGTGTTGGCGGGGTTGGTTTCTTCTAAAGCCTTTCCCTTTGGCTTGTAGACCACCCTTTTCTGCCTGTGACCTCACATGTTCTTCCCTATGTGTGTGTTGTTGTCCTAATCTCCTCTTGGTGTAAGGGTGAACACTTTTGATCTCATTTAACCTCAGTTACTTCTTTAAAGATCCTATCTCCCAAAACAATCATATTCTGAGGTACTGGAGGTCAGGACTTCAACATCTGAAGGGGGGGGGGGCGGTTTGGGCGGGAAACACAGTTCAGGCTATAACATTCCATCTGTAGCAGGGGGAGACTTTGTTGCTCCTTATCCCAACCCTGAGCACATCACACACACTCTGGAAAAGCTTGGGGGTGGACATCAGGACTTCTCTGAGATGCTGGCAAAGACAGGGGCACCTTGTCAGGCTGAAATCAGGCCCCCCACAGCAGTTTCTTCCCTGCCACAAATGGACAGGCCTGGGCCAGTTGCCAAAGGTCCTAACAGCCCAGGTGGGATTGGGACAGAAGTGGGCTTCAGCATAGTTTTCCCAGGGTCCCTCTGAGGAGAGTGATGTGAGAACCCAAAGCCTGAAGAATAGACAAAATCTTTGTGTCCCCTCAGACTTTTTTATAGACAAAATATGTTTTTTGTTTTTCTTTTTAAGAATCACAAGACTAGCAGCTCCAATAACAGTAACTTTCAGCAATTTCTCTGAAGAACTCAAACTGCATGATGGATTCAGTTTCACCAGGCTTTATGTGCTACAAAAATAGAGGCTGGCTAACATTTCATATCAGACTGGTTACACTAAATCGCAACAGCACAGTGGGTGGGCCAGTCCTGGGGCTGACAAGGGCATACGGGGGTAGGTGCTGACAGAGCATGGTGTTCCAGAAGCTGGCTGTGTCCCTGCTTCAAGCCAAGCCATGAGGCCCCAGAAGGGAGTACAGCAACATGCTAGGTCCTCCCTTTCTGGAACTCTGGGCCTAGTTTTGTGGGGAAGGCATTAGACAAGCCACGGCAATGAACCATGTTGGACTTTCTGGTAGGGGAAGTCTGGGGGGCTGGGGCTGCGGGCTGCCAGAGAAAGCCTTCCTGAGGAAGCCAGGCCCAACCTAAAGCTTGAAGTAGGAATCAATCAGGCAGAAGAGCATGGAAGACAATTAAATCAGGCAGAGGAATGGCATGTGAAGGGGCCTAGAGTCCAGCAAGGCTATCATATTTTTAAGGAAACAGAAGAAGCCAGGGTAGGGTAAGGGGAAATCCTTGAGCAAGATGAGATTGGAGAAGCCGAGGGAAGGCAGCCCATGCAGGGCCCCGAGGCCACACTCAGGGCTGTAGTCTTTACTCTCTAGTGAGAATGGGAAGGCACTGAGGTATCTTTGAGAAGCAGGAGGATATGGCCAGGCCCGTTACATTAAAAATAATCAGTCTGCCTGTTATGTGGGTAATGGGCTGAAGGGGTCATGACAGGATCCAAGAGATAAGTATGAGGCCATGCAGTCATCCAGGCAAGAGGCGGTGACGGGATTGCCTAGGGGAGTGGCAGAGAAGACAGAGGGAAGTAGACTACTGAGAAGATTTTTGCTCAAACACAGAATTATATATTGAGGAGGTTGTATCAGGGTTCTCCAGAGACACAGAACCAGTAGGAGATGTATACAAAAATAGAGAGTTGGACATACAGGTACCCCCCCGCTTTTCAAGTTTGCTTTACACCACTTTTACGAAAGACCTACATTAGTACCTGTTTTTGCTAACTGAAAGAAACCAGCAGAAGATTTTTGCTTTTACAAAAATAGGCCAAAAGCAAGAACACTGTCCATTGTTCAACATTTGTTTTGCAGTGACCTGTTCCAGAGGCTGTGTGCACCCACCAAGCTTCTTCCTCACAAGCTGCACTTGGCATCTCAGCTTTGAACTGTGTCTATGAGCATCTGTGCTTTATCTGTTTTTGGAAGTTTTTATTTGAATTCCAATGAGTTAACATACAGTGTAATATTAGTTTCAGGTGTATGATATAGGGATTCAACACTTCATACATCACCCCGTGCTCATCACAAGTACACTCCTTCATCCCCATCACCTGTTTCATCCGTCCCCTCATCCTTTGCCCCTCTGGTAACCATCACTTTATTCTCTAGAGTTAAGAGTCTGGTTCTTGGTTTGCCTCTCTCTCTTTTCCCTTTGCTCGTCTGTTTTGTTTCTTAAATCCCACATGTGAGTGAAATCATATGGCATTTGTCTTTCTCTGACTTATTTCACTTAGCATAATACCCTCTAGCTCCATCCACGTCATTGCAAATGGCAAGATTTCATTCTTTTTGATGGCTGAGTAATATCCCATTGTGTATATATACCGCATCTTCTTTATCCATTCATCTGTCGATGGACAGCTGAGCTTTTCTCATAGTTTGGCTATTGTGGACATTGCTGCTATAAAGGGGTAATTTTATTTTTAACTTTTTGAGGAACCTCCATACTGTTTTCCACAGTGCCTGATCTGTGCTTTATCTTGATTTATTTTGTGCATCTGTCAGCAAGAGGTGTCCTAAGGCATCAGAAAGGCCTGATAGAGGTTATTTTTTGGGTCTGAGGACACTCAAACATTTTTTCCATATAAATTAATAGTAATTGCTTCTTTCCTTTAAGTCATTTTGGTTTATGAAAGATTTCATAGGAATGCTCTACTTTTGGATAGCAGGGGAAACCTGTGCAGATATAGCTAAATCTATATATTTATATCTGTAATCTCTTTTTCTCTCTCTCCATCTATCTGTATGTATGTATGTATCTATCTATAGATATCTATCTATATATCTATATTTCTATCTATCTATCATCTATCGAGATTGATTTATTATAAGGAATTGCCTCATGCAATTGTAATTATAGAGGCCAAGAATTCTTACAATCTGCCCTCTGCAAGCTGGAGATCCAGGACAGCCAGTGGTAAAGTTCTAGTCTGAGTCCAAAGGCCTGAGATCCAGAGAGCCAATGAGGGAGTTCATTGAGACAGAGAGTTCAGAGAGAGTTCAAAGGCAGGAGAAGACCAGTATCCCAGCTGAAGTAGTCAGGTAGGGGGAGAGAGAGAGAGAGAGAGAGAGAGAGAAACAAGGGGAGTGAGTAGGTGAATTTTCCCTTCTTCTAACTTTTGTTCTATTCAAGCCCTTAAAGGATTGTGTGATGTTCACTCACACTGGGGAGGGCCATCTGCTTACTGAGTCCACTGATTCAAATGTTGATCTCATCCAGAAACACCCTCAGAGACGCATCCAGAAACAAGGTTTAATCTGGGCACCCCATGGCCCAGTCAAGGTGACACATAAAATTAATGATCATAGGTGGAACAGAACTATGCATAGTGACTGACTGGTTGGGAAGGGTGGGGAGAAGTCCCAGATGACTCTGAGGCTTGGGGGCTCAGACTGTGGGGTAGATGGCAGGACCATTCACTGGGAAGGGTCAGAGCAGAGGAAGAGAGAGGACAATGATGTGAAATGCTTCCAAGGAGTCAAGTAAGATGAAGAGTGAAGTGGGTTCATGGGAAGGAGCTGCCAGGAGGTTGCTGGTAACTTTGGTCTGAGGCAGTTTCAGTTGAATTGTGGATGAGAAAGGCAGACTAGAATGAGGAGAGGAATGTCTAGGAGGTAAAGGAGTGGAGACACTGTGCATGGTGGTGACGACATTTTCAAAGAATTGAGAAAGGCCAGTAGTATGAGTGAGACAAGACACCGAAGCAGGACAGTGTTTTTTTTTTTTTAAATATTCAGGTCATTTTAATTCAACAACTACTTAATGAGCTCCTACCAGGAGTCAGGTCTTGTGCTAAGTGCATGGGAGACAGACAGCGCTGAGTAAGGCTGACAAGGTCTCTGCCCTCATGGAACCAATATCCCCATGATGGGAAAGATGTGATGATATTTCAGTGCTGAAGAGAATCATCCTGGCAAGGAGGAGAAGCTGAAGACCTAGAAAATGCAGAGATGGGTCACTGATAAAGCTGGAGCACCTTTTATAATGAGCAGGAGGCTTCGTGGCCTCTGTGAGAATCCCAGCAGCTGGGCTTCAAGCACTAACTCTGCTAGGAGCTGAGTGCTTCATATTCTATGCCTCCTGACCTGCCTTTTCCCCAATAGGACCACTGAGGCACATTGTTGCTAAGTGAGGAGCTAGGACTCCAACCCCAAGAGGTTGCGGGGAGGGGACTGTTGGACTGCAGAGCCTGGGCTCTGACCCACCCCATCCTCCCTCGTGTGTGTTCTTTGTGTTAGGATCTGCCTGCTAGCTCTGTCTTGGGAGAGTGAAGGGCAGGTCAATGTGGCATGGGGCTGGAGGCTGCTTGCTGAGGCTCTCTTGAGCCAGTTCTTCCCTTGGGACCGACCTCCTCCTCTTCTACCAAGGACCCTGGATCACCAATCTTAAAGCATTGGTTTGCTTCTAAGCCCTGCCACCGAATTGTGAAGTGGCCCAGCTTGTCCACCTAAAATGGGGGATACTGGGAGGAGTATCTACTTGTTGGAAAAAACACACAGCTTCTCAGGCCTGGGTTTCTCAGCTTGGGTTCCTCCACCTCATTCTCCAGCTCAGAGGAGCAGCTGCTGCACCATTTTTTCCACCTCTTCATTATTGTTGGTCATTTTCCTTTGGCTTCTGATTCTCCTGAATTTTACATACACATCACATTTCGGTCTTTGGACATGGAAACAATTGGAAGCAGATACATTTCAATCTGAGGAATCACTGTGCCCGCGAGGCCATGGACTCTGCCAGGTCACCTTATCTGATGCCCTTGCCGGGGATCAGGAGAGACGGCCTTTCCCACCCGCTCCAAGGGTTCCCTGTACATGGAGCAAAGGTAACTGACAGGCAGACAACTAAACCCCTCCAGGTTTCCAAATGTGCTGCCAGCTTTGGGGGCAAGGGATTCTCAGGCCAGCAGAGACAAGGAGCAGCAGAGACAGCAGCTGGCTACACCAGGAGCCTGAAGGCAAGCTTCCCAGTCTTTGCTCTTTGGGGCTATTCTGTCCCACAGGCACACAGTGCAGTCCTGAGTTCCTTTCTGGGCACCTAGCTAGCAACAGTTCCCCTACACTCAGTTGCAGCTATACGGCAGTTTTTCAGGCAGCTTGCTCCTGTGGGGGCTACTCCAGGGGCTGCAGGGAGGGCCATGACTGCCGAGATGCAAGTTTGGCAGTCAGGACTGTGGCTCTGTGTCAGTGTCTTTAACCCACTTCTGCTGGGGCTGCTCCCTCCAGACTGGACCAGAGTTTGGGGGTGGGTGAGGTCATGACCAGCATTTCCACCGAGTCCAAGCCACCTCAGGAAGTAGTGAGCTGTCCAGGAGGTGTGCAGTCAGAGGCTGTCGGTGCTGGGAACAAGAGTCAGTCTCTCGCTCTTAGGTTGACAAAGCTTGAGGGACCACCCACCACATTTCCAGGAAGGCAGAGTGTAGCAGGATTTAGGGTAGCACTGCCTCAAAAACAAGCCCCCGCTACTATCCCCACAGACCTGTGGACTTCCTTCCTGTCTGTCGGCTTGTTTCTGTCTGCCCTCTAAGCCTGAGTTCCATGAAGACAGGAAATTTATCCCTAGTCTCAGGACCTGACACCCAGTCAGTCTTGATTCAAGACACTCATACTGAATGAGAAGTGCCCACATTTGGAAATCGAGGTACTCCCTATAACCTTCTGCTGGTGGCCTTGTCCCTATGAGGGGGGTGCTGGAATGAGTCCAAAGGGCTGCCCCCATATGCTCCTGCCACTTATTTCCCTCTCTCTGCTTACGAGGTGGTCCTCATTCCCTGGGCCTTACAGTCCCTGAAGTTTATGCCTCTGTCCTCCCTGTGTCTTTAAGGAATGCAAGGCTCCGCTAGTCCTTCTTCCCTTTCCCTTCTGGTCGGGGAGGCCCTGGGGCTCCAGGGATGACATCAGTGCCAGCTGCTTCCAGGAGCAGGAAGGAGAATTGTTTACAGGTTCATAAGTTTCATTAGCAAGAGGAGAGGAAGCTCCCAGATGCCTGGGATCTAAGTTTATAGCCCAATTCAGGGTTGTTCGTTTGGGCTTGGGACTGTAGCTGCCTGAAACTGAGCAGAGCTGGGATGCAGTAGACCACTGCACCTGCTAGCTTTGAATGGTCTCTTCCATAGAACCCCGATATGAGAAAGTGACGAAAGCGAGCTGCTCTCTGTGAAGAGAGGCTGGAGTCTGCCCTGAAGCCCAGGTAGCCCCAGCATACCTCCCTGAAACCATAAAACAGTTTAAAACTGGGTTTTAGCCCAATCTTCCATATGAAGATGGGAAACAGGGGCTCAGAGCATGGGAAACAACTAGCCTAAGATGCCCCAGTGTCACTCCCAGGTGTACGGATCCTGGGCCCGGGTTCCTGGAGGCAGGTGGTCGGGCAGGCAGAGAGACAGACAGACATAAGACAAGAGCAGACAGGCAGGCAGACAGGCCGACAACAGCCTGCTCCGTTGGGGGGGCTGGATGCCCTCTAGATTTCAGCACAAACTTGGATGCAATTAACTGGAATTGTTTGGCCCCCAGTGGAGGCTATGTGCTCATGATCACCTTTAGGGAAAAAGATGATATGTTTTCTTTGGAGACACTTAGCTTGAAAGGAGGGAGAGCTTTCATCTCCATCCCTTCCTGTTAATAAAACAGCTCTCATTTTAATAAAGATCCAAGCCCTCCAGCAGACAGTTCACAGGAAAGAAATACAGAAGATCAATAAACATATGAAAAATTGCTCAGGTTTATTCATAATTAAAGCAATAAAATTAAAGCAACAATGAGATAGATATCATTTTCTACCCATCATACTGATGCCTTTTAGAAAGTTTCATAATATCTGTTGATAAGGCTGTGAAGAAAACAGAACTTTCTTCCTCTTGTTGAGGTCCCACTTGGCACAGTCTCTTAGGAAGGGCACTGACAATATCGGTCAATATTAGTAAAAATTGTCCACATACATACCCTAGAACCACACAAATTCCACTTCTAGGCACCTGCTCTACAAAAATATTTACATATGTGTGCAAAGAGGCATGTCCAGGAATGCTCACGGTTTCTTGTTTATAAAAGTGAAAAACTCTAGACACCCAAAATGTCCACAAGCGGATCAATAAACAGGGGCGCAGCTGTGCAGCAAAAGCTGTGTTTAAAAGATGTGAGGGAGATTTGTTCTGACGTGCAAGATCCCCAAGGCACACTGTGCACTTAAAAAAGTAAGTTGCTTATTTCTCAATAAAACTGAGAAAAAAATTCCATGAAACCTTAAAAAAAAGAAAGAAAGAAAGAAAGTGATAGACAAGAATTCCCTGGCCTTCTTTTCATTGAAGTGTGTACATGTAAGGTTACACATTTCTATGTGTTTTTCTTTTAAACTTTTATAAGGACTTTCCTACTATGTCTCAGGTACTTGCAAAAAAAAAAAAAAAAAGTAAACTGCAGAATGGGCACGTACCCCAAATGTATGATCTCATTTGTGTAAAACACTGCAAACATATACACACATCTCAGCCAGATAGTCTCTGGACCCCTCCTTCCCCTTTCCAGAGGCATCTGTCTCATCTCTGGGGTGGAAAGAACTTTGGGCTCTCTGGCCCTCTTTTCTGGGGAGCCTTCCACTGGGGTCTAGGTCTCTGTAAGCCCACCACCTACACTAACCATGAGCCATCCTCCGGGCCCCCATAAGGCTTGGCAGAGTTCTCTGATCTAGGGATGCTCTAGGCCTTCAAGCCCCCAAGGTTGGCACACTAGACAGTGGGGGCTTTCCAGCCACACTGTAAAGAGGGGATTGTTAGCTGCATTGTCAAATGGGGAGACTGAGGCCCAAAGAAAGGAAAGACTTGCTCAAGGTCAAATCATGAGATCATGATGAGGATGGGCAGGATGTAGGGTTGCCAGATATAAAATAAAGGATACACAGTCTCATGTGAATGTCAGATAAACCATGAATAAATTTTTAGTGCAAGTTTGTCTCAAATGTTGCACAGAGTGTACTAACACTAAAATCTTCCTTGTTGTTTATTTGAAATTCAAATTCAATTGACATTCTGTATTTGTATTTGCTCGATCTGGCAACCCTGGCCAGGCAGAAGCCCATGGTTCCTGCTTCCCAGGCTCCTGAGTCCCACAAAAGCACACTTCTCTGCTCCTAAGGTGGCCTTCCAGAAAGCTCAGATTTCATTGCAGCTGCTCCACTGGATCTGGGAAGGGCTTCCTCAGGGCCCTCAGGAATGTCCCAGCCTATGTCAGCTGGACAGGTGGGTACAGGGAGGAGGCCAGGCAGCCCAGACCATGCCACCCTCTCTAGGCAAGTTCCAGCCTTTCCCTTTCTCTCTCACGCTTTCCTTCCTCCCTTCCTCTTTTCCTCCCTGTTTCCTCCTCTTCCTCCCACCTGGCCCCAGCTGTGCTTGGTTCCTTTTGCAAATAGCCTCCTTTTCCCCTGGGGACGTTGGAGTTATTCCCAAGAGCCAAGGGTTCACCTCTGGTGGTTGTATCAGTCAGCGTTCTCTAGAGAAAAACCAATAGGATATATGTATGTATGTGTATGTACATAGAGATTTCTTTTAAGGAGTTGGCTCCTGCCGCTGTGGGGCTAGCAAGGCCAAAATTTGCAGGGCAGGCCTGCACACTGGAATCTTAGGCAGGGAGAGATGTTGCAGTCTTTAAAAATTTTTTTTTTACATTTGAGTATAGTTGACACACAATGTTATATTGGTTTCAGGTGTACAACATAACGATTCAACAAGTTTATACATCATGCTATTCTCAGCATGAATGTAGCTGTCATCTGTCACTATACAATGCTATTTTAATATTACTGACTATATTTTTCATGCTGTACCTTTTATTCCCATGACTTCTTCATTCCATAACTGGAAGTCTGTATCTCCCACTCCCCTTCTCCCATTTCACCCATCCTCCTGCCCCCTTCCTCTCTGGAAACCATCAGTTTGTTCTCTGTATTTGTAGGTCTGGTTCCGCTTTTTGCTTGTTGTTTTAGATTCCACATATGAGTGAAATCATATGGTATTTGTCTTTCTCTGTCTGACTTATTTCACTTAGCATAATACCCACTAGGTCCATCCACATTGTCACAAACGGCATGATTTCATCTTTTTTTAATGGCTGTACAATATTCCACTGTATATGTATATGCCACATCTTCCTTATTCAATATCCAATATTCCTATGGATGGACACTTGGGCTGCTTCCATATCTTGGCTATTGTAAATAATGCTGCAATAAACATAGGGGTGCATATTTCTTTTCAAATTAGTGTTTTTATTTTCTTTGTTGTTGTTGTTTTATTTCATTTTCTTTGGGTAAATACCCAGTAGTAGAATTATTGTTTCATACGTTATTTCTATTTATAATTTTTTTTGAATTTTATTTTATTATGTTATGTTAGTCACCGTACAATACATCATTAGTTTTTGATGCAGGGATCCATGATTCATTGTTTTTGTATAACACCCAGTGCTCCATGCAGTATGTGCCCTCCGTAATATGAATCACCGGGCTCATCCATCCCCCCACCCCCTCCCCTCTAAAACCCTCAGTTTGTTTCTCAGAGTCTACAGTCTCTCATGGTTCATCTCTCCGTCTGATTTTCCCCCTTCATTTTTCCCTTCCTTCTCCTAATGTCCTCCATGCTATTCCTTATGTTCCACGAATAAGTGAAACCATATGATAATTGACTTTCTCTGCTTGACTTATTTCACTTAGCAGAATCTCCTTCAGTCCTATCCATGTTGATGTATAATTTTTTGAGGAAACTCAATTCTGTTTTCCACAGTGGCTGCACCAATTTACATTCCCACCAACAGTGCATGAGGGTTTCTTTTTTTTCCACATCCTTGCCAACACTTGTTTCTTGTATTGTTGAGCCATTCTGACAGGTGTGAGGTGATATCTCATTGTGGTTTTGATTTACATTTCCCTCATGGTAAGTGAGGTTGAGCATCTTTTCATGTGTCTGTTGGCCATCTGGATGTCTTCTTTGGAAACATGTCTATTCAGGTCCCAGCCCATTTTTTAATTGGAGTTTTTGTTTTTGTTGAGTTGTATCAGTTCTTTATATATTTTAGATTTTAAGGCCTTCTCAGATATAGCATTTGCACATATCTTTTCCCATTCACTAGGTTGCCTTTCTATTTTGTGATGGTTTCCTTTACTGTGCCAAAGCTTTTTATTTTGATATAATCCCAGTAGTTTATGTTTTCTCTTTTTTCCTGATGCTGCAGTCTTGAGCAGAATTTCTTCTCTTCTGGGAAACCTCAGTGTTTGCTCTTCAGGCCTTTCAACTGATTAAATGAGGTCCATCCACATTACCAAGGATTAGTAATGTCCTTTATTTAAAGTCCACAGAGTGTAGATGTTAACAAAGCTACAAAATACTTTCATAGCAACACCTAGACTAGTGTTTGATGGAATAACTGGGAACTACAGGCTACCCAAATGGACAGGTAAACTTGACCCTTAGAGTGGTCTAATCACTAGGGAAGCTGAGGGAGAATTTGGACTTAGACCAGGGACTGTAGGGCATGCCTGGGGATGGTGGGGCCTCCCCAGTGGCTGCAGGCAGATCCCTTCTTTCCTGCCCTTCCCTCCTTTGGTTCTCATGGTTCCTGCCCAGGCTGACCCAGGGCGTCAAAAGGCCATCTCCCTTCCCTGGGAACTCCAGATTGGGAGAGACAGGATGTGTTCTGCAGAGGATGCCTTCCGAGGGGTGCTGTGGCCTAGATTACTAGCCAGAGCTGGGCTTGCAGAAGCCATGACAGTCTTGGGATCTAACCCTGTCTTGACTACTGACTGGCTTTGGGGTCCTGTGCCAGTACCTGCTTCTCTTTATTTTATTTATTCTCTTTTAGTACTTGCTTCTCTTTAGAAATGTTGGAGGGTGGATCCCACCTGCCCCTCAATGGGGCCAAATCAAGTGACCTGAGAGCCAGGGTAGTTCTCACAGGCAAAGTTTCTGACACTTATCTTTCCTTCTAAGTTGCTTACAGAGTAGCAGGGGAGAAGGCTGTGAACCAAGCCAACAAGATACAGCAGGAACACAAGGTGCTGGATCCAAGGCCTGAGCCCGGTGAGGGAGTCTGGCTCCACCCCCATATCCAGCTATATCTTGCTTGAGCTCCTACTCCTTGAAGAGCTGATTTTCCAAGTGCCTGCTCTGCGCCCTGCTTCCTGTGTATCCTTGGCTATAGCTTAAAAGTGAAAAACTGGCTGTGATGGCAGGAGGACCCCTTAGCATCAAGGAGGAGATGGAAACATCCCTGGCTGAAGAGCTGGTTCCTGGAAGCTATATGCAAAACCAAGAGCACCTGGTGATAGCAGGTGAGGAGCCCCTGTAATGTCCCTTTCCTTGGGTCTCTGCACCTGTGCAAGGTGTGTGTATGGCTGGGCAGACTCATACATATGCATGTATGTGTGGCTACGGGTGTGTCTGTGCCTTGGTATGCATAGACATGTACTTGTGGCTTGAGGGACAGGGAAGCTGGGAGGAAAGGAATTGATGATGTGAGCATTTTGCAGCCTGTGAGAGAGTAGGATAAGGACCACATGGGTGGTCCTTATCTCCCCCTTGTTCAAGCTACCACTGTGTCTATGGCAAAGCACCCAGAGGGCTCAACTTATAAGATCAATCAGATCAATTCTCTCCTCTAGTCCTTCAATGCTTTCTCTTCCTTTAGAGTAAAATCCAAACTCCTTTCTATGATCTACAAGAGCCAATCAAGGTGACCTCTTCAAGATATTTCATGTTGTGGCACGGTGACCCACTGCACACTGCATTTATGCTTGTCCTTATAACAGCCCAAGGCTGGTTCTTCCTCACAGCCTTTGTGTTGACTGTTACCTCTGCCTGGGATGCTCTTTCCCTAGATTTTACATGACAGGGATCTTTTTCTCTTTCAGGTCTCTGCCTCAATGTTGTTTCTGACTTTTCTAGAAGTAGTCCCTTCCTTTTGCCATGTTGCCCTGTTCTTATCACTTTGGGAGCATGTATCTCTTGATCTGAATTAACACTGATGGATTATTTCTGTTTTGCCCCCTCACTCACGCTATGCACACACAGACAGTTGGTTACTTGATTGCTGAGATCTTGTCTCTTGGTCATTGCACTCCTTCCTGAGGCCTGGGATCTGCCAATGGACAGCAGTTAATGAGTGTTGAATGATTCCTAAGAAGTTTGGGTACCTTATCCTCTTTCTGGTGCATCCCGTGCCCAGGAAGCCTTGGCACAGCCTCTATGGGTGTTCCTGGGGCTTTTCTTCTTCTCCCTAGAAATGATGGAGCATGGATCTCAGTCCCTGGGTGCCTCTCGGCGGCGACAAAAGTTGGATCCAAAGTCTGCTGGCTCTGCTGCAGGTCAACCGGTTTGGAATATGACTGCCACCCGGCCCAAGAAAACGGTACTGTATGGAGCCCTTGGCATGCAACGGCTGGGTTGGGGTTGGGAGTACAAGCTGCCTAATGATGGTAGGTCAAGCACAGCCAGATGTTGACTTGGGGGCAAGGGAGGAAGCTCCTGTGTACTGGTGAGGCAGTGAAGGCAGGGATGTCCAATGAGAGGTCACGGCCATTCTTTGGTAGGCTGGGAGTTCAACCTTGAGAGTCCAGAACACCTGAATCACATATTACTTGGGGACTACATATACACTTTACTCCGCAAAACTAGTGCGTGTGAAATGAAACTTTCCTTCATAAATAAATGAATGAATAAATCTCTATCTATATTTCTCTATATATCTATATTTTATATATAAATATTTATCTATATAAATTATAATTATATAAATTATTTAATTATTAATTAAATAATCAGCCTGGGCAGGAACCAAGAGAACCAAAGGAGGGAAGAGCAGGAAAGAAAGCATCTGCCTGCAGCCACTGGGGAGGCCCACCATCCCCAGGCATGCCCTACAGTCCCTGGTCTAAGTCCAAATTCTCCCTCAGCCTCCCTAGTGATTAGATCACTCTAAGGGTCAAGTTTACCTGTCCATTTGGGTAGCCTGTAGTTCCCAGTTATTCCATCAAACACTAGTCTAGGTGTTGCTATGAAAGTATTTTGTAGCTTTGTTAACATCTACACTCTGTGGACTTTAAGTAAAGGATTACTAATTTTTGATAATGTGGATGGGCCGCATCTAATAGATTAAATATAAATATATATAAATAAAAAATATATTTCTCGGGGCTAGGACAAAAGTAGGGCAAATTAGGTTCTTATGCTCCCTTGCCATTAGGAATTCCAATCAATTGAATCTGACTATTTTGTAGCCAATCCTTTAATTTAATGTGAGTTAAGGAATGTTCTAGAAAAAAAATGGCAGATACAATGTTACAAAGGATACTGGGAAAAGGCAGCCATTTTGGAGAGGAGGATGACCTGAATATTCTAGGGAATCACTTGAGTCAGGTAGTTCTGTAGTGGATTCTGTTAGCCAGGGTCACCATGGTGTTACAGTGTTGCAGAGGTTAGTGGGGAAAGGCAACAAGGTTGGAGAGTAAGGAGGCCTGGCTGTTCTAGGGAATGAGTTATGATAAAGGCCCAAATGATTCCACTGCTAATGAATAAAGAGAAATAGAGCTCTCAGATCAGAGACCTCCTGGGAAAGAAAATAAACCAGAAATACTGAATTGGCTTCTTGTGTCCAAAAGTGGAATTCAAATCAAATTGCTCCAGCAGTTCAGGCTCCAGCAAGCCACCCATGCCCATGAGACTGAGGGAGAATAGGGTGTTTGGGGGGCAGTGGGGAGACATAATCTCTGGATTAATTATAGTTACCTATTAGGACCACAGGAGTACTTTAAAAAGAAACAGTCATTATACTGAATTTAGAAATTAGACATTTAGGGGGCGCCTGGGTGGCTCAGTCGTTGGGTGTCTGCCTTCGGCTCAGGTCATGATCCCGGGGTCCTGGGATCGAGCTCCGCATCGGGCTCCCTGCTCGGCGGGGAGCCTGCTTCTCCCTCTCCCACTCCCCCTGCTTGTGTTCCTGCTCTCGCTGTCTCTCTCTCTGTCAAATAAATAAATAACATATTTTTTTAAAAAAGAAATTAGACATTTAGAATTAAGAAATTTATCAATTCTATTTATCATTTACTTTTGAGCCAAAAAAAAAAAAAAAAAAAAGAATGGAACCGTAACTACCTCTGAGAGAACCACAACATGAAAGGACAAAAAAATTTCATAATGGTGTTCCGCTGATTTGGGTGTGGGGGAACTAGTGTGCCTTGAAAAGTACATGAAAATAAAAATAACACTTTTTGAAATAGTAGAGGGAAGCTAGAACTTGTTGAAATTCATAGATTTTCTTAATCTCCATCAAATTGCTATAAAAGTCTTATGTTTTACAATGCATATAATTCTAAATAAAGGGTTTCTAAAATTAAAAACAAAAAAGCAACAAGACAACTGGTTTTGAACAGTTAGACCTGTCTTATGATGGAAACCACAATAGGCTATCATCGACTTGCAGATGTTGTCACATTAATTCTTGTTATATTTATGTGTTAAAAACAAACTATGTTGTTTCAAACAAACAAACCCCAGCCACCAGTTCCTCATCCTTATTTTCCTTCAGATCTCTCAAAAAACCTTTTGTCTTTCTGATCCCAATCTGTAGGAAAATCAAGGGGATGGTGTAGAAATTGTTCTAAGAGAAACTCTCAATCAAATTCTCCTTTATAGTCCTGGGGTTTTCTTGACACATACTGTCATTTTCATCCTATTTTTGAGGTATTGTAAGAAGAAGATGAGGAGGAAAATAAAATAGCATGACTCTCAAGTACACACAGAAAAAGTCACACCAATATCTGTGTGCACTTTTGAGAAAGAGAAATTTTGCATTATTACAACAAATGGAGCATGATGGCAAAGTTCCTATGAAAATCCTTTATATAGAAATCATTCAACCTTGCAGTTTACTATTGCTCTTAAGAACATAGGAGGGCTGCAGATATTTCTCAGGTGACAGGTGAGCCTAGGTTGTCTGTTCCTTGTTAAGAATGAGGCAAATAGAGCCAACCAAGAATTCTGTCTTGGTGAGGTCTGTGAGACAGCAGGTTCTACTTCAGCAAGGTGGGCTGTGCAGGAGGCACCTGTAAATGCCAGAGTGGAGAGGACTCTGCTCTGCGGCACAACCACCCCTGCTTCTCCATTCATTTAGCTCAAGTTTGAACTCGGGGGGAAGTGCCTGGCTGCCAGCCAGGTGCAGTAAGAGGGCTGGATGACTCTTCCATGTACAGACCTTAAGCCAAGGCAGCTGTCCCCCACCCCCACCCACCAGGTCTTCAAGACCAGCCCAGTGTCCCTGCAGCCTCCAGGTCTGGGTCCTCTCTGGCCACTGGCAGGAGGAGGACTCCCTCCTCTACTGCTCCCCATCTGCTTCTGAGCCACAAGGCCTGCTTCCCTTGGCTTTGTTTTCAGCACTCTCTGAATGCCACAGTCATCATTTGTGGCCTCTCTTCTCCTGTTAGCTTCTTTCTTACAGGTTTTATACCATTTTACTGTCTTCACTTTCATTTTAATGGAGTCTGAAGTTCCCCTTCAGTGGTGTACAATATGAAGCATCCTGGTATAATGGTTAAAAGCACAACCACTGGAGCTGGAGCAAAATATCCTGGCTTTAAATGACTGCTCTGCTACTTACTATCTGTGTGACTTGGACAAGTAATGTGACCTCTCTGTGTCTCAGTTTTCCAATCTTTCAAAATGGGATGATAGTAATGCCTGTTTTGAAGGGCCATGAAGAGGATTTAATGACTTGATGTTGGTAAGGGCTTACAGGGTGGCATGTGGCATGGTTAAATCAAATAGCTTGTGAAATTTTTCATCTTGCACTGGAAACCTAGAGCTGAGATTTGAATCCAGGTGGGTCTGGCATGTTCTGTTCCTCTATCGCACATTGGCTCTTCAAGGCATGAGATACCCTAGCCCCAGAGCTGTGGGCCAGAGTCATCCACTCCAGGTAGTCATTAGCAGATGGATAAAAATGAAAGCCGCTGGGATGGCTGTGCTCACCCAGAGAAGGAGGTTATGGTCTCTCAGTGGCCAGGGTTCTATCCTGACCTCCAACACTTACTGGGTGTCCTTGGGAAGTACAGTCATTTGTCAGGCCTCAGTTTCCTTGGCTCTAAAATTGAGGTTTTCCATTCTCCTCTCTGACTCAGCTGATGTCTGCATGTGACAGTGCTGGCAGAGGACAGGGATCCCTGTCACTGCTCTTCTTTCCCCATAGCTTGGATGGCTAGAAGCTACTGAGGAGCATGGTATGGGCGGAGTTGTGGCAATTGGCCAACTTGTGGGATTCCCAAGCTCTTCTAGTGGTCTGAAGCTGCCAACCCCTGATTCCAGAGGATCAGGTACCACGTGACTCCTGATAGGGTACACCATTGGTCTTAGGCAGTGGGGGGCAGCTGCTCAGTTGAGACTGAGTAGGCTACTTTTACTGACCATTCCTTTCTTTAGGGGCCCCAGGTGCCAATGCCCAGAATGTTGAGAGAACCAGGCCATGGTGATGCCCACCCCCAGGAGTATCCTGGTGGCTTCCAAAACACGAGATTCCACTATGAGCGGTAAGAAAGATCCCAGGGATCCTGCAGGAGGAAAGCTGGAGCTCTTTGGGCAGGGACCAGGGTGGACCAGATGGGCTAGCAAACAGACTGACCAGGAAGGTGTGAGCAGCTGGCTATTCTTGGAATGTTGGGGCTCTGTTGTCTCCTCATCATAGCCCCTGAACCTCCTGGTCTTTTGCCCATTTGGGGCCTCTGAGCACACTGAGGCTGGGCTGGGGTGGCTCCCAGCCCTCAGGTCCCAGGATCTGCTTACCCGGGAAGTGAAGGACTCAGGATGACAGTCATTGTTTAGAAAAACACCTGACTTTACCTGCTTGCCCTCATAGCCTTCCTATGCTCCCTGCCATGCCTGGCCTGGGACCACCAGCAGCTCTCAACCCTCTGTCTTTTCTTATTTCCCAGCAACCCAGACGCAGATAGGGTGGCAGAGATTGGCCTGGAAGAGCTAAATGGACTGGAGATGGAAGTCATGAGAAGACAGGTAAGCATCTCTTGTGCTATGGACCCACTGGGAGGGTGGAAGCAGAATCATGGTGTCTCGGGGCAGGTGGGCCTCAGCAGCAATGAGACCACCCCCCTTGAAGTCATCTTAGCCTCTAGCCGTGGAGGTGAGGTTAGGCTCCCCTTCCTTTCTTCCCAGTCCTCAGGGCTCTAGTGTCCCAACTTGATGGCAGCCTCAGCCCTGCCTCTCTCCCTGAGATGTGTGGGAAGGGAATAGGGGAAGTCAAAAGGAGGACGAAGAGGCAACAGAAGAGGATAGAAATCTGTGCAGAGAGAATGGTATTAAGAGGTCTGAGGGAGGGGTTGTCTTCTCAAGGAGAGGACACAGCAGGCCCGGAGGGACATCTGCCCTGGTGGCTGTCTCTGAACCCCAAGTGTCACCCATCCTGGAGCCTTTACTCTGGTGCTGCAGCTGCCGCCATGCCAGCCTGCTCCAGGACTGAAATGCCCTTCCCTGCCTCCCCCCACACAGCTGGGACAGGCTGGACTCTTCCAGACAACTGGGTGAACACCAATGCGGGGGCAAGGCCGCTGGGCCTGTGAACACAAGCAGCCCAGCCCTCGGTCCCATGGGCCCACCCCAGCCCCTGGTTTCAATTGCGCCTGTTTCTCATCCAGAGGCACTTTGGCCTCCCAAAGGGCAGCAAAGCCCCTTCCTGTACTAAGTTCATACTGTCCCCAGTGGTGAGCCATTGGCTTCCCCAGGAGAATCTCACTCACCAGCCCCTTTGGTCTCTGCAGCTGCACGTGATCACCAGCCGGCTGCGAGCCCTGGAGGACCAGGGTGCCACCTGGCGCCACAGGGATGCTCTGTTCTTCACCATGCTGGTGTCGGCCTGCGTCGCCAACCTGTGGCTGTGGATGCGCCAGTGATGCCTCATGCCGCCTGAGCCCACTTCTCCTTCCTCTTCTTCCCTTTTCTCTCTGGGCCGCCCTTGTCCATCTTCCTTCCATCACCCCGCAGTCCTTAGCAGCGTCAGAGCCATTTTCTAACGCTGATTACACAGCTTGCCTGGGGGAGGCCCTAGCAGCTGGGAGGTAAAAGAAGTGTGGCATTCCAAAAGTCTGAATGGGCTGAAATGTAGCCACTTTGGAGGGTGAGGAGGGTGGCATCTCGTCCCCAGAGTAACACCAGTGGCAGGTGTTTCCTGCTTGCCCATCAGGGCTCCATAGTGACCATCTCAGAGCTGAAATTTGCCTCTGTGCCCTCAGTGTCCCTTCTGTTCCATCCTCTGTGGCAGGGGCTTGGCTCTGCATTCCCAGTTTTCTTCCACTTTGTGTACAGGGCTCTACACAGAAAATGCACTCAATAAAATTTCACTGATAGCAGCAAACACTGGTGGTTGAGCTTCTTACATCCAGGATTCATGTAGGGACAGCCCCTCTGGACAAAGTCACTGTTGCAGGGACCAGGCTGATGCCCCAACCCAAGGGTCCTGGTTCCCTCCCTTCCCTCCTCTTCAAAGTCCCCCGCCCAGGCAGGGAGCCTTTTTAGGGGTAGGGTTTGGCAAAGTCCTTCCTGTTGGGCTCATGACAGTGAGTGCTTGTGGGTAAGCTGTTCTTCAACAGCTTCTCTGGGCCAGGCATTGCAGGGACTCAATCAGAGGAAACCTGGAATGCACCAGAAACCTTTCCATTTGCCCAGGAGGAAATTGAGCCCTGGAGAGGGAGAACATCGTCCAGGGTCATCCAGGTCTAGAATGGGTTTTCCTGTGTTCCAGCCTCGAGCTCTGCCTGTCTCATATAGACTGACTGAGGGCAAGACCCCTACTCAGCTGTGGAGGCTGGATGGGAGGTCACATGGAGGGGCTTTGAACCCCTCTCCCCCATGTCCACAGCCCCATGAAGCTAACCTCACACAAGGCAGTTTGCTGGTAGGACAGTGGGACTTGGGTTGAGCAAATGGGAGCATTGCTGCTTAGGGCCCGACCATGGGGCAGATGTGCTGGGCTGCAGGAGGCTTTGGGAAAAACTGTTGCCCCTTTCCCTGGGGCCAAGAGATAAATACACATCTCTTGGGGGGCAGGGACCCAGAAAGTTCTTATTGGCTTTAGTGGCTAACTGGACCTTCCTAATCTGTCAGGGCATCTCCATCTATAAAGGTAGGAAAGTATGTTAGTCATTAGATATAAAATAAACATGACTGTATGTGTATGTATGTCTGTGTCTGTATGTGTGTATGAGAGAGAGAGAGAGAGAGAGAGAGAAAGAGAAAAAGACAGAGACAAAGAGACAGAGATAGAAAGACAGGGAGGATGAGAGAGACTGGGACAGGGATGGAAGGAAGAAGGGAAGGAAAGACAGAGACTGGAGCTGTAAGCCTGCTTTGTCCCTGCCCCACCCTTCTCTGGTGATCAATGGCCCCCATACAATGAGGGGGTTCTTCTACTCTTGACTCTCAGGGGCCTCCTGTCAGCCCTGTGGGATACCATGCATGTGGCCATTGGGGCTTGGACCCTGCCGAAAGTGGAGACAAGAACACTTAATGAAGAAACGGTTGGGAACTTCCCTCTCTGGTCCCAGAGTAGAGAGGGTAATGGAGTGCCAGAGGAAAGCCCTCTGTGGAATGGGGAGAGAGTGGCATCCAGACACAAGTGTTTCTAGTTGGGAAAGCCAAGAGGCCTGGGGAGAACCTGGAGCCTCCCTGCCACCTCCAAATGGGCCCTGGTGCCCAGGAATCAGCTGAGGACTAAGAGGAAGGCTGGGGAACCTCCTTGCAGGCCACCCCTCCCCTCCCCACAGCCTCAGGGCAGACCAGGGCCCAAAGGTGCAGGGACTTATTGGGCAACAGCCACAATCCCAAAGTCCCCACTACCTTTGAGGACATGGAAGGAGGCCAGCCAAGCAGAGTGGAGAGGCCTGGATTTAAGGATGCCAGAAGGCCTGCCCTTGAGTGGCTCTCTGAAAGTTGCCCCTTTCTTCTGCTCCAGCTGGCTGTGCCAGAAGGCTCAGAGGAAGAGAAGGCTGCTGCGGGTCAGGGCAAGGCCTACCCTTTGGGACATGGGTGTGCATGTGTGTGTGTGAGCAGACACGGACATGTTTTCAAAAGAAGTCTGGCTGAAAATATGTTGCAAAACAAAGGTTCTCTCTTGGGAGCAATTTAGCTGAGATGCAAATAAACAGTGTGGCAGTCCCCTGGAGAAATGCCTCCTGGGCTAGGTGAGCTAAGGTGGAGCACTTGCCTAGACCCTGGCTACCCTCCATACCTTACCTTGTGGTGTGACTGCTTGGCTGTTGCTAGCCCTGCCTGCCTGCTCCATCTACAGAGGCAAGAGCTGCCCCATGATGGCCTCCATGATGACCTGGGAGATAGGCAGTGGGCTCCTCTGCAGAGTTCTGTGAGGGGCCCTATTGTAGGGGCTGGCACCTCCTACCAAGCCTTCTGGCTAAAATCTGTCGCGTTCATCTACCCCCTTGATGCTATTTAGCCCAACCCATCTCCCAAGAAGCCTTGAACTTCCCCATGGGCTGGTGGGAGAGGGGAAGGACTCATTCATACTTGGCTGTGGGGGAGGGGGTTCTTCTGCAGTGTGTTGTTTATCATTCCTCTGTGAAACTTCCTCTGGGCTGCCCAGGCTTGGCATTAGAGGGGTACGTAGTTGGTTCCTGCACTGGATCAGGAGCTGCTAAAGGGAAGGGACTAACTTCCATTGCCTTCTGTATCTCTGGCATCTAGCAGAAATAAAGGGCTGGTAGGATGGCATCTTGACCAGAGTCCCTGGAGAGCAATTCTGGCCTCCTGAATTGAGGGCTGGACTTGCCTTGGTCTTACAAGCCTGGTCTTTAGGGCATGCCCACTGTGGAAAAACCTCTGGCCTAAAAGTAAGTCAATTCTGACCACTACTTTCTCTGGTGCACCTACTATGAGCTAGCACACTGCATGTAAAAAATAATTACACGAGTCCTGCTTGATGATATCCTCCCGAAAAAGGCAAACATTACAGGTGTAGCTAAAGAAGCCCCTTGTCCCACAGTGTTAAGCCCTGCTATAGAACTAACTCCCATGGTCAGCTTGGTGTGCATCCTTGCAAACTCTCACTGTCACATATGTGACAGCCATCAGTGACCTCCTAGTGTTGCATAGATATGTGTACCTGTATGTGTCCTGGGCTTTGTGCATGGGATCTCATGTAAGCCACCCCACACAACCCACTGAGAGATGGGCCGGTTCCCCAGATGTGTGTGCAGGTGGGGAAAGCAGTAAACCTCTGGTCGTGCCTGCCCCACTGGGCTGGCCCTTAAACTCTTGCCAGCCTTGGCAGATGCAGATGCTGAAACTCAATATTCTGGTTTTTCTGTCTCAGGTTGGCTTCCCAGGCAGAAGAAAGTGGGCATGTGGAAAGATGTGAGGTGCACAGAGGGGGCTTTGTTGTACCTGGCCTCTTGAAAAGGAGCTAATGATTTGCCACCCAAGGGTTTTGCCCTCTTTCACTTCCCCAGCCATGGCCCCTCTTAGAGGCCAAGTCCAGGGAGCCCTGGAGAAGAAGGAATGGCTTCCTTTCCAACCTTGCTCCACCCCAGGAACCTCTTTTCTCTCCCAGGTTTCTTCCTGGCTTGTCATCTGGCAGGTAGGCTGGCCAGGACTGTGACCAAGGTGGGAGGCAGGTGCATGGGGGCAGTGAGCTGGCAGCTTTGAGTCCCCAGACACAAAGCCCTGAGTGATGCATGCTCCATGTAAGCGAGGGCTCCTCAGGGAGCTTGGGAGGGGTTGGCTCCTGGGTCTCAGCAGACAAGCAGCTTCCACAGTCAGGCAGCCCAGCAACCAGCCCTCACCTGCTTACAGCCTGAGGTGTACGGGGCCCATAGTGAGAGGGTCACACATCCAGCCAGCAGGCCCGACAGCTTCTCCAGTGGGTGGGTGCCGCCCTGGGCCAGGGTCTTGAGCTTGCTGCAGCCATGGGCATGAGCTCCTCTGAGCCACTGTCAGTCTCCCCTGCTGGTGTCAGGCAGGGTGAGGCAGCTCTCTGAGAAGCTGCCAGCTGTGTGGGGGTTCAGGGACCCCAGTGGCCTGGGAACAGGAACACCAGGAGGTCACTGCTGGCTTCAGGCACTGATGAGCCCCCAGGGGCTTGTCTCTGATTGGAGGCTTCACAGAAGGGCCAATGGATGCTGACTGTGGTCAAGGGACACCCTGCCTCTGAAGTCATCTGATTGGTAAGGAAAGGGGCTGGCATTGGGTTGAGGCAGACACTGATCAAGGGCTGGCACCTTCTTGTAGCCAGAGCTGATGGCCTACATGGAGTAGGAGCTGGAGCCCATGAAAGTGTGCAGGTCTTAGAGCCTGTGTTGACATGGGCTTTCATATGACTGGTCTTTCCCAGCTGAGGGAAAGTGGCTGTGTGGGGAAACATTGTCTCTTGTCAAAGCAGCTGAATGAAATCCTGGGGCCTCTAGGAGTATGAAGACACAGAGTGCCATGTTAGGTTTGGCCCAAGGCAGCTAAGTCTTTGTTCTCTTCTAGGAGAGTGACTGGAGAAGACTTGGAGTACAGGGCCTGAGGGGCTGAGGGGCTGCTTGGCCAGGCAGGCTTTGGTAGGAGAGAAGGAAAAGCCTATGGACCTTACAACCCACCCCTACCTCCACTCTGCCTGGCCCAGGGCATTTCTGGGCATCCCAGCCTTAAAGTCCTTCAAATGCACCCTGGCTTCTTCAGAAGAGCCTTGAGGGAGAGTGTCTACTGCAGGTCTCTCAGGCTTTGGGAGCCAGCCCCTCTGCCATTTGGGCAAAAGCATGTGCAATGAAGTTTTTAGAGCTTCTAGCTGAGGGAAGATTCCAGAGCCAGGCCTGGGGCAGAGACAGGCTCTCCATTTTGGTCCTTCAGCTGAGCTTGACCCCAGACCAGGAAGTGTCAGCTCCATCCAGGAAGTGTCAGCTCCATCCATGTTGGCCTGTGGCTGAAAGAGACAGCTAATGTTGGGGTGGCCTGGTCTCTAGATTTCCTGCCACTGTCCTGGCCCTGCTGTTGACAGAGCATGAGCAGAGTCCTTAGCACTACTTGTTAGGTGAGGCCTCCTGGGTGGTGGCTGCCTTCCCTAGAGGAAGTTGACACTGAGTGCTTAGACTGGGCACGTGTGCTTTGAGTTGAACCCCAACTGGCTGACAAGGTGTATACCTGGTTGGCCTTTGGATGCCATGGTTGCCTCAGAACTGCCAGGACAAGACCTAGCCACACCCCACCAGGTTCCAACATGAGATGACCCCACAAGAGATGAGGCTGCAAAGGTGGGTCTGGTGAGATCCAGAAGGGATTTGAATGCCCAAATGCAGAGTTTGGAATTTGTCATGTAGATGATTCCCTCATCCTTTCAAGAAGTACCAGACACTGTCCTTAGTTCTGGGACTTAGCAGGGTCACTGCAACTTCAGCTTCACAAGAGCCTGCAGTGCTTGGTGCAGTTCTGACCTAACTCTCCTCTTGGTACTCATACCCAAGTCCCTGGCTCTGTTCACCTGCCAGGCTGACCCTGTGGCTGAGTGTGCTTTTGGAGTGAGATTGCTTAGGTGTGAATCTGTGCAGTAGGGATAATAATAGCATCAAACTTGTCAGGTTGTTGTGAGGATTAAATGAGTTAACTTAGGTCAAGTATTCAGCACATGGTAGTTGCTCAATGAATGAGAAACTGTCCCTGCATCCCCAGGTTCTAGCTTCTTCTTGGCTCTCCTTGTCACTGTCTGCTTGCCTGCCTACCTCTCTGCTTTCCTGCTTGCTTGTCCTTACTGCCCTGCCACCCATGATGTGCATGATTCACCCCTTGGTACCATTCTCTGCCTACAACCTAGGACTTTCTCTGCTGTAATGGCTGAAATTTAATATCTGGGGCACTAGCTTCTGGCTGAGACTCGGAGCCTGCCTCTCCAGGCTATCAGTCATGGAAGAGTTCCCTTCCCAATCAGAAAAAAATCTGGCTGGTATTAACTTGAATCTGAGGCCAGAATGGCCTGGACTATAAAAGAAGTTGGGATACCCAGTCACCTGGAAGAATTCACTGGAGCGTCTCCCTGCTAGCAGTTCCCTCTTCTAAGGTCTGCCTTCTGAGATTCCTCAGAACTGCACTAAGGTCTAACCTTTATGTGTTCTCCCCCCTCCCTCCATCCCTTCCTTCCTTCCATCAATATGTGTGGGACAATTTCCAGGAACCAGCTGCAGTGCTGTATGAGGAGGCACTGTATAACAATGCAGATCCTGATGCCTGCCCTCAGGCAGTGCACAATCTAGTGCAGGGGGGTGTTGGCAAAAAGGTGGCATGGTCTGGACTCAGGCTTCACTATAGGACTTTGGGAACTTGGCAGGAAGCTGTGCACAGGGAGAATGAGCCTGGACATGCTCTTTAGGGAGAAGCTTGAGTGCCAAGCCACCCTGAAGGCCAGAAGCTGAAGGCTTGAAGTCTCAGTCAGTCACAAATGTCTGTTTAAGGGCTGATGGTGGTGAATTCAGTGTGATTTGGGACAAGATGAACTGCACCTGTCCAAGGGTAGCCAGAGAGTAATGTCCAGTTGGAAGTTGGAAGGAAACCCTGAAGCTCAGCAGAAGGATTTTCCTTATTACCATCAGGTCCTTACCTTTATTATTGGACATTTGATTTCATCCTTACTTTTGTGACTGTACATAATATGTTTTATTTCTCTGGCTAGTTTTAAGGCTTTCCCATTATCAATGGATTTGGGGTATTTGATTATAATGTGCCTTGGTGTAGTTTTCTTCATGTTTCTTATGCTTAGAAAGAAGCATTGAGCTTCTTGTATCTGTGGGCTTAATAGTTTTTGTCAAACTTGGAAGACTTTTGGCCATTTTTTCTTCATATATTTTTTTCTCTCTCCCCCTCCTTTAGGAACTTCACCAACACCTATATGCAGCCACTTGCAGTTGTCCCACAGCTCAATGGTGCTTTGATTTTTCTTTTTATCATTCTCTTTTATCTTTGTTATAGTAACTGTTTTAACAACCTTGTCTGGTAATTCTATATTTGTATCAGTTCTGGGTGTGTTTTAATTAATAGATCATTTCCTCTTCATTATGGAGACATTATTTATATGCTTGGTAATTCTTGAGTGGATGCCACACATTGTGAATTTTACCTTGTTGGATGCTGGATACTTTTTTATTATTTTAAAAGATATTTTTGAGTCTTGCTCTGGGATGAAGTTAACTTATTTGGGAAGTTTGATCCTTTTGAGTCTTGCTTTTCAGACTTTTTCAGTGGGACCAGAACAGTGTTCAGTCTAGGAACAAATTATTCCCCACTACAGTAGCAGGACCCTTCTGGATACACCACCAGATACCCCATGAATTATTAAGTTTTCCAGTCTAGTTGGTGGCATCAGACACTATTCCAAGCCCTGTGCTAGGGTTGGGAACTGTAACCTGTAATTTTTTGGAATGGTTCTTTCCCCAGCCATGGATAACTTCCTTCCTCATAGGTGTGTGTTGATAAATGTTCAGCTGAAAACTTGAAAGGGACTCTGCAGATCTCCAGAATTCTCTCTCTGTGCAACTTTCTCTTCCCCAGTGCTCTGTTCTGCAAACTCCAGCTGCCTTTGGTCTCCTTGGATTCTCTTGTCTGTCTTCTCAACCCAGGGAATCTATCAGGCTCCCCCTGCAGTTGGTCAAATGCACAGATACTTTCATTATCTGTTGAATCCCTCCTCAGAACTTTTATACCTGCTTTATTATCTCACTAAAAGAATAACAGGAGCACCACAGAGAACCTCTTGCAACCCCACATTCTCGAGTTTCTACTCTCTCTCCTTTCTCTCTCAGTCAAGCTTCTGGAAAGAGTTAGACATATTCATATCTTTTTTTCCTCACCTACTACTCATTATGAAACCCTGCAAAACATGTTGTCTTTTACCACTACTCCTTGAGGCTGGTTTTTTTTTAAAATAGAAAATTGAAGTATAGTTGACATACAATGTTACATTAGTTTCAGGTGTACAGCATAGTGATCCAACTTCTCTATGTTATTCTGTGCTCACCACAAGTGTAACTACCATCTATCACCATGCAACACCATTACAATACCATTGATTATATTCCCCACACTGTACCTTTTTCATCCTTGTTACTTATTAATTATGTAAGTGAAAGCCTGTATCTCCCACCCCCTTTCACCCATTTTGCCCATCTCCCTACCAACAAACAACCAGCAGAATCAAATCTGTAAATACAGAAAACAAATTAATAGCTGCTAGAGGGGAGAAGGATGGGAGGCTGCTTTTGATAAGGTCACCAATTTCCCCCACTCTTTCAGCTCCTTGGGCCACATGTCACCTTTGCTGGTCTTGAGAATGTTATCCTCAGCCTCCTTCTCTGCTCTCATCCCCTCTGAGAGCTTTAACTCCCAGCAAACCCTGATGATGTCCATGTCTCCCCTCCATTCCAGAGCCTGGTGAGGATTGAGGCAGTCAGACTCTGCTGTAGCATGTCTGCAGAGCAACAGTCAAGGCTCGAGACCAGGCCAGGGCCTTGGGAATGGAGGGCAGTAGATGGACAGATCTTTGACACTTTTGGGGGACAATTGACTGAGGACAGAGGCTGTCTGGGTATGATGATTGAAGGAAATAAGGAATTATGGTTGACATCCAAGTTTCTGGTTTGGATGACTGGGTAGAGGGCAGCCCCCCTTTATGAGATGGGTAACTTGGAGAAGCCAATTTGTAGGTAAAAGTATCAAGTTTAGTTTTAGTTATGTTGCATTTGGGGTGCCTCAAAGGAGATGTCTACCAGACAGCTGGAGATATGGGTGGGCAGCTTGGGAGAGATGCCTGAATTGGGACCTTAATTTGGGACATGATGGTAATGGAAGCCTTAGGACTAGATGAAGTTTCTTGGAGAGTGTGCAGCTGAGAACCACTGGCCTAGCTGCCTACAGTGCCAGGAGATAGCTGCCTGCCTTTGTTCCCTGGCAAGCAGCCTGAGGGGGTGGTTCTGATGAACAGGAATGTGTGTGGCAGGGCAGCTGCTGGACAATCAGACTGAAGGAAGGGACTGTTCATAGCAGAGAAGGAGCAGGAATAATGGGAGAAGAATCTGTCTTGGTGCTAGAACCTTAGAGAGGCTATAAATGTTGCCATGCGCCCCCACAGTTATTTCTATTGTGGGCTGAGGGCCACTGCTATCAGGGATGATTAGTAAGGAAGAGGTCCAAGTGGTGGTCGGCAGGGCCTGCACTGGATCTTTATCAGTGAGAGGCTGCCTCAAGTCCTCTTTCTGGTATTTGCAGCCTCCCTGGGTTGGCTTGGCCTCCTCTGCTCACATTCCACTCTGGGTCCAGCCTCCTCACACCAGTGTCTCTTCCATCCCTGCAAAGGACTTGCCCTTTACTGCCCCACCTGTACCCCTGCTATTCATTCACTGAACAGTGCTCCACTGAGGCCAACTCTGATCAGTGTGAGTGGTACCACCTTTGTTTGCATTGCCTGGAACTTTCTGTCTCCATGGTCTGCTGCCTCTAGGGTCTAAACAGGGACTCAGAGATGCTGGTTCTTATCCCTCAGGTGCCCTCATTAGCATCCCAGTGCTGTAGTCCCACAGAGAGCACCAAGCGAGCAGCTCTGAGGCTGCTTGTTATTACCACTCACCATAGAGCTTGGTGTGTCTGCCATCACCATGGTGACAGCTTTGGAACCTGGAACGGGTAGATGGGGGGGATGAGGTGATGAGGAGTGTGGCAGGGTTTCAGCAGTAGGGGCCATAGGCAACCCAGGGGGGTGTGTGTGCTGACCATTTCTGATCAAATCTGGTGGGACATGCTGACCAACCTGAGCAGGGAAGAGCTGCTCTGAATCTCTTTCCCCAGCCTCCCTGACCCCATGGCAAGAAACATTGCAGAGTGAATGTAATCACCTGTCTCTCTTCAGGATTTTCCCCTCTCAGGTTGCTCCTTCTTAGTCTATTTTGTGAATACCTCCTCCTCTACTCATATCTTAAACTTTGGGGTTCTCCAGAGCTCTGACCTGGTCCCTCAGTCTGTATTTTCTTTCTGTGTAATCCCACCCACTTGCTCTCCAGTGCTCCCCATACCCCATCCATCTCTGAGTCCTGTCCTTTCTCCCTCCTGAATAGTTCTCCACACTGCCCACTTGTCTTGGGCTCCTTTGGCACCATCTTCTTCAGCCTTCTCCCTACCACCTTGCCTCCAATCTTGCTCCCCATATAATCCGGTCTCTACATAGCAGCCAGAGGATCTTTCTAGAATATAATGTTGTTCTAGCCATGGTCCTGCTCACCTCTTCCAAGGCTCCCTGTAGCCCAAAGGAGAAAGTCATATGACTGGTACTACTGCCTATGGAGCCCATGGGAGTTCTCCCTTCTCTCCTCCTCACTCCCTGCTCCAACCCTGGGCTCCTCTTTGTTTCTCAGCTTATGCAACATTACTTGGAGGGTACTGGGAAGAATGTGACTAGAGCTGAGAGGAAGGAGTGCCAGAGACAGTACCACTGGTTGAAGAAGTCAATGAGAGATGAACTCCCACCTGAGGAGCATGAGCTCTGAGGTGGTCTTGGGTCAGGAGAACCAAAGAGCAGGGGGGAGTGGTGGAGAGGCAACTGCTTTGGGCCAAGGAGATACATTTCCTCCCATGGGTCAGGAGTTTGGGGACAGTGGCTGGTTTGGAGGTGCTCAGCATCCTAAGCATGTGCCAGACATCTGGAAAGCCAGGGCACCAGAAGATGTCTTAGACAGTATTTTTTAATTAATTAATTAATTTATTTGAGAGAGAGAGAGAAAGCACACAAGTGGGAGGGGCAGGGAGAGGGAGAGAGAATCTTAAGTAGACTCCATGCTGAGTGTGGAGCCCAACTCGGTGCTCAATCTCAGGACCCCAAGGTCACAACCTGAGCCAAAACTAAGAGTTGGATGCTCAACTGACTGTGCTGCCCAGGCATACCATCTTTTTTTTTTTTTTTTAATCCATTTTTTTTGTTGTTTTAGCTTTGATAGTTCATATGTCAAAAAATTCACTGGGGTGAAAGAAAAATAAGCACATTTTGCAAATTATTTAGTGTTGTTTGCCTTTTAAATTACCTGGCAGAGTGGAGACAGCATCTTCATTTTCTTGGTGTTTAGAGCCTGGTATTTAGGCAATGCTGAATCCCCCTGTCCGGCATTGCCATAGCAGTACCCAAGAATGCTGGGGTTTGCCAGGTGAGCCCTGGTTCTGTTCTCACTGCTCACTTGCACCTCCTCTGCCTTATATGGTATCCAAGATCCTTTGTGACCTTCCTCTTGGCCATCTCCCTGGCAGGTGAGGATACTCGTTGTACATGGAGGATGACAGAAAAATCCAATGGTGTGAAGAGTTCCCCAGCCAATAACCACAACCACCACGCACCTCCTGTCATCAAGGCCAATGGCAAAGATGACCACAGGACCAGCAGCAGGTGAGTCTGCTGAGGCTGGATCATTTCAGAGATGGCCTGGAGGCTTCTACTTTCTCCCAGCTCTGCCTCATTATCACAGAGCGAACCATCTTTTGGCTTAAGGATACCCTCTAAAAAGGGGCTATGGGATTTCTAGGCACCTCCCGGGAGAGAAAAGTGCTGATAGGAGACAAGGTATGTCCATAGAAACCCTGGTCAGCTCTGCTTCTTCCTCTACAGGCCACAGTCTGCAGCTGACGATGACACCTCCTCAGAACTGCAGAGGCTGGCGGAGATGGATGCCCCCCAGCAGGGTAGGGGTGGCTTCCACAGGTGGGTTCCACCACTGCCCTCCTGCTACCTGCTTCTGCCCATGAGGCCTGTCAGAGTGACTACCATAACTCACCTTCTCTCAGTCCCACTGAACCTTTCTTCTAAGACCCCTGGGAAGCACTTTTCTCCTGAGGAGGTTCCTGTGAGCAAGCTGGGAGTGGTCAGTGGAGTATTGCCTTCAGAGTTGTCTGTCTCAGCATTGGGAAAGGGGGAGGAATCTTTCCCAGCAAAGGGGTCTATGTAGAGGGTCCTGAGATCTGCAGCCTAGGTCTCAGGAAACCTGGATCAATATTCCTCCTGGTCTGCCCTCCATTAGCACAACGTTTATCTTGCCCTGGAAACCACTATTTATTCTCCACAATCAACTGAGATGGCACCTCTGACAGGAAGTCTTCTCAGAGCAACCCCTTGCCCCTCAGGCTGCATTCAGAGTCATACCTGAACCCCAGCCCCTGCCCTCAGTGCTGGCCCCCATCACAACTGTTAACATGGCAGACATCATAGACTGGCCTGTTTCCAAGGTCCCTTCTCCATCTCCCTCACCAGATAGTGAACTCTTGGGCCTACATCCTTTCTGAACAGCATGATTCTCCTCTCTGGCTCATGTTTCCTCTCATCTCTAGGATTGTCCGCCTGGTGGGGATCATTAGAGAGTGGGCCAACAAGAATTTTCGTGAGGAGGAACTGCGACCTGACTCATTCCTGGAGCGTTTCCGTGGGCCCGAGCTCCAGACTGTGATGACACAGCAAGGGGATGGCAAAGGCGACAAGGACGGCGAGGGCAAGGGCACCAAGTATAGCTGTCCAGCTTGTAGGACTAGAAGGGCTCTCAAGCATGCAATTGTAGGGCTTGGTGGGGTTTCTTATGCCACTGCCAGAGGAAGACTGGGGTCTATATCAAGCCCTACCATGGCAGGCAAACAGGTTGGCAGGGGAGACCTGCTATGGTTTTAACTCTAGTTCACAGCTTTTCCAACATCCAGGGGCCAATTACCATGGGAGCTCCTGGTGGCTTTTCTTCCCCTAGCTGCCCCTTGCCAGATGTCCTCTTGCTGCTCATGAAGCAAAAAGCAAGGGCACCTGGATGTGTGCCAACCCCAGTCTCAGTTCCAGCAGTCAGTAAATGCAAAGAAGGGTGCAATTAGGGAGTGCTGCTGAGAGTATGCCTACACCAGCGCCAATGTCGGTACAGAGGTGGGCCTTTGAGGAGGCCATACTGGGGTCTGGCTGGCCGGGGAAGGCCTGGGAACAACTGAGCAGGAGGGAGTGGGGAGGGCGGAGAAGGTGGAGCTGGAGGGTCTGTTCTTTGAGGAATGAGCTGGCGACTGGGAATGTCTGGCCAAGCCGACATTCCCCACTTCTGGACAGTGGAGGAAAAGAGTTTTTGCCAAGATAGGATGTAGCATCTGGGAAAGCGATTTGGGAGCTGGAGACCAGGGACCAAACAGGGAGGGTGGGGTGGGCAGGAAGCACGTGGCACTCACTTTCTTGGAGTGCCTCTCTCTTCCCAGGAGAGATGTGGGAACAGGCCCTGAGCCCTTATTACCATCCTGCAGAAGTCCTTCCCCAGGCCCCGAGACCCACCCCAATGAAAAGACTGCCCCTGGCCATGCCCTGCCCTATGGGCAAGCGACCTCCAGAAGGCATGAGAACCAATGGGTTTGTGTGGGGTTAAAATAGGAAGAAGGGTGACCCTTGCCCATCTGAGCTATACTCAGATGCCCAGTACCAAGTTGTGGCTCCCTGAAAATGGGGCCCTGAGCCAACCCAGTCTTTCCCCTGCACATCCTCTTAAGAATTACTTTTTAAAGGACCCCTGGCCTCTGGGAACTGGGGGTGCTGCCATGCTGAGGACCTAGTCCCCAAGCCTGGCCTCTGTCTGTCTCCTCAGGAAGAAATTTGAACTATTTGTCTTGGATCCAGCTGGGGACTGGTACTACCGCTGGCTATTTGTCATTGCTATGCTTGTCCTCTACAACTGGTGCCTGCTGGTGGCCAGGTGAGCAGGGAGGGATCTGGGAGGGGGTGGCCAAAGCATCCCAGTGCCCAGGCCTTGGGGTTGAGAGTACACCAGTCCCAGCTGTGTATACAGAGCTCACCCAACCCAGCCTTCTTTCTGGATTCCCTGTTTGCCAATGGCACCTCCCTCTGCCTTATTAACTCCCAATGCCCCCTACTTCCCAACTTAATATGCTACCAAAGCTTCCTGTCTATCCTTTCCTGGTATCTGTTCTTACTTCTCCATCTACACCAATACTGTCCTGGCCACCCTCCTCTCTCCCTGGGATAACTACAATAGTCTTGCAACCATTTCTTGTAGGCACTCTTGCCCCCTCCAATGCATCCTTCATGCTTGCAACTAGTGTGGTTGCTAGAAACTGGTATTTGATTATGTCAGTTCCTCCTCACAAAGCCTTCAATGACTCCCCATTGCTCACCGGATGAAATTGAAGCCCTCAGAGTGTCCTTTACAGCCCTCTGGACCTGGCCTTCTCTCTAGTTCCACCTTCTGGACATACCCCAGCCCCAGTACTCACTACTCCTGGATCATAACATGCTGTTTCCTTAAGAGAAAATTCCCTTTCCCCATTTTTAGCCTATGGAGATTCTTCTTACAGTTTCAGATCCAAAGCCACTCTCTACAGGTAGCTTTCCTTGACATCATTTCCCACCCCATCCCATCCCCCACTTCAGTTATTCATTCAGCAAGGGTTTGACTGAGCACCCATTGGATGCCAGGCTCTGTGCTAAGTGCCGGGGATAATGCGGTGAACAAGACACACATGGTCTCTGCTCTCTTGGAGCTCTCAGGCTAGTGGGAGACACTGGCAGTAAACATGAACAAAACAAATGCCTAAGGGACTTGAGGCAGGAAGCTACTAGAGAAAGGGCAGTCAGTGTAGACCTCTCTGAGGAGGTGACACCTTAGCTGAGACCTGAATGGTGAGAGGGAATCAGTTATTTAGGTGCCTGAGGCTGGTGAAAGGAACATTCTGGGAAGGAGGAACAAATGCTAAGACCCCATCTCAGGATGGCCTAGTGTGGCTGGAGGACTTCAAGTGAATATCAGGCAGGCACAGGACTGTTCTCTAGGCTTTGTGCACCAGTGGAGGGGGCTGGGGTTTTATTTGAAATGTGACCAAGTAGTCAGAATTAACTGCTCTTCCCTTTGACTAGTACACTCACTGGGTCATCATCCTGGGTTCTCTTATTCGGCTCCCTCTTTAGGTTCCTACCCATTCAGTCACCAAGTCTTGTCAATTCCTCCTAAAACTCCTGCAGCCTCCAACCTCTCTTCATTCCCACTGCCTCTCGGTTAAGCCCAGCTACTCTCTCCTCTCTCACCTGGATTGGCCAGTGGTTTGTGTTGGGTTCTCAATAGGTGTATGTTGCAGAGATGGGTATGGAGGCTTTTCAGCTGTGTATTATAATTCATACTTCCAATGACTCATTTTTCATTCAACTCACACCTGTCAAATCCTGGTGCTCTGGACTAGGGCATAGGGTATGGAGTAATGACTAAGAGGTGGTCTCTGCCTTCTTGGTACTCATAGTCCAGTGGATGAGAGACAAGTAATGGTCAGTGTGGATGTCTGTTTAAGGATGTCTATGTAATAATAAGGATTGGAGTAGAAGTTGCTTGTCAGTAAGTTTCTTCATGACCTTAGACTGACTGTGATTGATCAGTGTCCCTGGTAGCCATCCCAAGCCCTGTGCTCAGTGGGCACTCAGTTTGAGGTCTCCAGAGGGCCTTGGCTGACTTTGAGGGTGAAGTCCAGTCCTGTCTTCCTGCAGAGCCTGTTTCAGTGACCTACAAAAAGGCTACTACCTAGTGTGGCTGGTGCTGGACTACTTCTCAGATGTAGTGTATATCATGGACCTCTTCATCCGATTGCGCACAGGTAGGTGAGCAACTGAGATGCATATGCAGGAGCATCACCCATAGGTCCAAAGTCCTGAGTCCATATTTTTATGAAGCCCTCTTGACACTGTGTTAGACTCAACTGCCTAGCTGGGACTTGAGTTGGTGTCTGCTCCTCTTTGAACCTCACAGTCCCCATGTGCTTAGTGAGGTTCAAACCTGGTGGTCATCTTTTAGGGTCCTTCAGGCCAGCTCTGCTAGTGAGTTTCCTATACCTCTCCTTGGGAAGGAGGGATGAATGTGCAGTTTGTCCCTTGCTGAGCATTAGCCTATTGGGAGGGACAGGCCTGAGGGCAGAGCTGATATACTGGTTTGCATCTCTACTAGGTTTTCTGGAGCAAGGGCTGCTGGTCAAAGATCCTAAGAAGTTGCGGGACAACTATATCCACACCCTGCAGTTCAAGCTAGATGTGGCTTCTATCATTCCCACGGACCTGATCTATTTTGCTGTGGGCATCCACAGCCCTGAGCTGCGCTTTAACCGCTTGCTACACTTTGCCCGCATGTTTGAATTCTTTGACCGCACTGAGACACGTACCAGTTACCCCAACATCTTCCGAATCAGCAACCTGGTCCTCTATATCTTGGTCATCATCCACTGGAATGCCTGCATTTACTATGCCATCTCCAAGTCCATTGGCTTTGGGGTTGACACCTGGGTTTATCCCAACATCACTGACCCTGAGTATGGCTACCTGGCTAGGGAATACATCTACTGCCTTTACTGGTCTACCCTGACACTTACCACCATTGGGGAGACGCCACCCCCTGTAAAGGATGAGGAGTACTTATTTGTCATCTTTGACTTCCTGATTGGTGTCCTCATCTTTGCCACCATTGTGGGAAACGTGGGCTCCATGATCTCCAACATGAATGCCACCCGGGCTGAATTCCAGGCCAAGATTGATGCTGTCAAACATTACATGCAGTTCCGAAAGGTCAGCAAGGAGATGGAAGCCAAGGTCATTAAGTGGTTTGACTACCTGTGGACCAATAAGAAGAGTGTGGATGAACGGGAAGTTCTCAAGAACTTGCCAGCCAAGCTGAGGGCTGAGATAGCCATCAATGTCCATCTGTCCACCCTCAAAAAAGTGCGTATCTTCCAGGATTGTGAGGCTGGCCTGCTGGTGGAGCTGGTATTGAAGCTCCGTCCTCAGGTCTTCAGCCCTGGAGATTACATTTGCCGCAAGGGGGATATTGGCAAGGAGATGTACATAATCAAGGAAGGCAAATTGGCAGTAGTGGCTGATGATGGTGTTACTCAATATGCCCTTCTCTCGGCTGGGAGTTGCTTTGGAGAGATCAGTATCCTTAACATTAAGGGCAGCAAAATGGGCAATCGACGCACAGCCAATATCCGTAGCCTTGGTTACTCAGATCTCTTTTGCTTGTCCAAGGATGATCTTATGGAAGCTGTGACTGAGTACCCTGATGCCAAGAAGGTCTTGGAGGAGAGGGGCCGGGAGATCCTGATGAAGGAGGGGCTGCTGGATGAGAATGAGGTGGCTGCCAGCATGGAAGTAGATGTACAGGAGAAGCTAGAGCAGCTGGAGACCAACATGGAGACCTTGTACACTCGCTTTGGCCGCCTGCTGGCTGAGTACACAGGAGCCCAGCAGAAACTCAAGCAGCGCATTACAGTTCTGGAAACCAAGATGAAGCAGAACAATATGGATGATTACCTGTCAGATGGGATGAATAGCCCCGAGCCAGCTGCTGCTCATGAGCCATAAGGGCTTGGGCTCAACTGCCTTCCCAGCCTTGGCCTTGACCCCAGGAACTAGAAGAGCCATGCAGGTGTCCATATTGTATGCATTACCCTCTTGAATTCTCCTTGAAGCCTCTAGGAGCCCTCCTCTAAGTCCGGCTAATAGCCAAGCTTATGCACAGTGCAGACCATGTTGGCTCAGCTTCCAGGAGCTTTAGCTTGTCCAAGTCTGAGGAAAGAAGAGAGGAGCAGCTGAACTATCTTGAAGGGGTCTCTCTTGGGCCTGGAAGCCTGGGCAATGATCTGCTCTGAAGAAGCCCATCTGCAGGATACTGTGTACCCTACTGCAGATCTGCCCTCTCTACAGGCTCTTTTGCACATAGCTGCTTCCCACTTGGTTCTGGCCCTTGCTTTTCTAATATGTGTTCTGAATATCTCTATTTCCCTGCACATGTATGTAGTTCAAGAAATGACTGCAGACGGTTACCATAGGTACTGTGTCTATCTCTCAAGGCAGGGAAAGGAAGGTGGCAGGTAGGAGTGTGCTCACTCAGGGCTGCCTCTCCATCAGGCACTCCAAGTCCTGCTCTGTTCATCCATCTGAATGTTGCCAGCCAGGAGTGAGGTCTCTGTAGTCTTCTCTCGACCAGAGAGATCATTATTCTCTTGGTTCCTGGTCCATTCCAGGGCAGGGAGTGAGGAACAAGGAAATGCCACCTGGAGAAGGAGGTGGGTGGGAGCTCTGGCCATCACCCCTCTATACAGAGCATTACTGAAGAAGCCCTGAGGCTGGTAGTGGGTGGGAGACTCTTCAAGTTCACATCTTCAGTAGAGGCACCTACAAGTCAATAAATTCATTTGAACTAGTTGTGGTTATTGCTCAGCTCTGCTATTCACATTCTTTCCCTTTCTCCCCTCTTTTTCCCTCTTATCCAGGACTCACTCTGCCTGGAACACTCTCTGCTGTCTTCTGCTGCCTGCCTAAGCCCCACTGAGTCCTTTAGGACTCAGCTCAGGCACCACCTTCTTGGAGAAGGCTCCCAGTTAGGCAATCACCCCCTCTCTAGACTCCCACAGCACTTGCGAGTCTATATTCTGGCTCTTATCATGCTGTGTGTTTGGTTTTGACAGAACTGGTTTCCCCTCCAGATTGTGGGCTCTTTGAGGGCAGGCCCAGGACACTCTCTCCCTCACTGCTTTGTCTGTAGCCTCGGGGACATGCTTGGCCCAGAGGAGGCTTTCAGAAAATACTGATTCACTGGGGCAATGAGCGAACACACCAAACTCCTATGTTTCCATTTGCCAGTAGCAGGGTCTTGACAGAAACACTGGCTACGTCTGGGGATTTGCAGAGGATCTTCTGGAGGAGCAGATACTTGAGTGGGTACCACCAGTTGATTAGGAACCCAAAGGACAAGTGTTAATTAGTGGGCAAGAAGCTCTAGGTGCAGACTTAGATGCTTTTATGCATACCACTTACCTCTATCTACCTACCTACCTACCTGCCTATTTATCATCTCTTTCTCTATGTCTATTTGTCTATCTATTAATCATGGTACAATACACATCAAATTTACAATATTAACTATTTTAAGTGTATGGTTTTGTAGTGTTAGGTACATTCACGTTGTGAAACAAATTTCCAGAAATTTTTCATCTTCCCAAACTGAAACTCTGTCCCCATCAAACAACAACTCCCCATTTTCCCTCCCTGCTAGCACCTGGCAACCTCCATTCTAATTTCTGTTTATATGACTTGACTACTTTAGATACCTCGTATAAGTGGAATTATACACTATTTATCCTTTTGTGATAGGCTTATTTCACTTAGCATAATGCCCTTAAAGTTCATTTATGTTGTAGCATGTGTCAGAATTTCCTTCCTTTTTAAGACTGAATAATACTCCATTGTATGGATAGAACACATTTTGTTTATCCATTCATCCATTGATGGACACTTGGGTTGTTTCTATATTCTGGCTACTGTAAATCATGCTGCTATGCACATGAATACACAAATATCTGCTCAAGTTCTTGCTTTCACTTCTTTTGAGAAGATACCCAGAAGTGGAATTGCTGAATTTTACAGTAATTCTATTTTTAATTTTTTGAGGGCCCATCATACTGTCTCCCATAGCAACTGCACCATTTTACATTCCCACTAACAGTGCACTAGGATTCTAACTTCTTTACACCCTCACCAACGTTTTCTGTTTTTGCTTTTATTTTTTAACAGTAGTCATCCTAATGGGTGTGGGTAGTACCTCATTGTATTCTTAATATTCATTTCCCTGGTAAATAGTGATGTAGAACATCTCTCAATTGCTTGTTGGCCATTTTTATATCTTTTTTGGAAAAATGTCTATTTAGTCCATTGCAAATTTTTTAATCATGTTGTTTGTTTTTTCATATTGAGTTGTAGGAGTTCTTTATATATTCTGGGTATTAGCCCATCTCAGATATGATTTGCAATTCCTCCCCCGCTTTCCATAGGTTGCTTTTTCACTGTTCATTGTGTCCTTTGGCACACAGAAGTTTTTAATTTTTATATAGTCCAATTTACCTGGATGTAGGTGTCACCACTGATCTTCATTGGAATTCATTCTTCTAGCCAGACTTCTTTTACATTAGATGTAATTTCTTGGCCTCTTGCCTACCTTACAGTAACAAATCCTAACCAGGGACAGACTCACTTGGAGGGCTCTCCATGGTGGGATTACCCATGCTTAGACCTGATCCCTGAGAGTGGCAGCAGTAGGGAGGCAGCATTCATGATGGAACATGAATACACAAGTGTGTATGCTCTCCTTTTGAGTCCTGGGCTGGAAGAAAGGACTCTAAGTCCCTTCACTTTATTAGAGGCTGAGCCACCAGGAGGTGGGGGTCCTTGGGGACCCAACAGTTGATCATAGCTAAGATGATCATAGCTAAGGCTACACTAAGGAGCTCAGCTTCACTACATGCTGGAACCCAGAGTAGATATTAGTTTTGTTGCCCTAGAATGGCACTGCCCAGAAGAAGGGGGATGGCTGCACTGAAAAATATTTCCTTGATTTTAGCAAGAAATCTGCAGCCTTTTCCACTGGAGCCTGGTTCACCCTTGGCCCAACCCCCATGGGTGCCTGATTTCCAGCCCACATCAATCTAGCAGACACTGAATCTTGGACCTAATTTTCCCCAGTGCAAAGTAGGTGACTCATCTGGGTCATCTGGGGAGCCCACTGGATTGAGATGCAGGATTCAGGGCTCTGCTCCCACCTTCTCCCCAGACATCTTCGAGTCTAATCACCTTTTGTGGTGCTGCTTTTTTTTTTTTTTTAAAGATTTTATTTATTTATTTGACAGAGAAAGACACAGTGAGAGAGGGAACACAAGCAGGGGGAGTGGGAGAGGGAGAAACAGGCTTCCTGCTGAGCAGGGAGCCCGATGCGGGGCTCAATCCCAGGACCCTGAGATCATGACCTGAGCCAAAGGCAGACACTTAACGACTGAGCCACCCAGGTGCCCCCTTTTGTGGTGCTTTGAATGTCTATGTTCTCTTAGGTTTCTAGGACTTTTCTCATGCTGTTCCCTTTGCCTGGATCACTCTTTTCTGCCTTTTCTTCCTCTGAGACTCAGCTAAGTGGCCTCTTCTCTGAGGCCTACCACAGCCTTCTATGTGAGACTGTCCTGAACACTGGCTGTGTCTGTTTAGCAGTTGGTCTCTTCTCATCTAAACACAGTTTGTTCTTTGAGAAAAGGATGAAAGAGTTACAGAAAGAATATCCATGAAGCTTGGGGTGTGTGAGTATGTGAGTGTGTGTGTGTGTGTGTGCGCACTTGTGTAGATGTGGTTTGGACGCCTGTGTGAGCACCTGGATGTCAGCCGAGGCAGACAGTGTCTCTCTCTCTGTCCACTCCTAGTCCCCTCCTTGGTTATTTTCTGCAAGAGCGTGACTCTCTCTTGCCTGTTGCTGGCCACCACCCCCGCTTCTCTCCCATAACTGGCTGTAATTTAAGAACTGAAGTACATTTTCCATTATGTGTTGTATTTATTCAGCATAGTCTGATGTTCTCTGCTCTTATTTTTAAAATATTTGAATTGGAATGTTCTTCATTTTCCTCTGAAAATACCCACCTAAGGTAAATTGCCCTATTTGTATATGGCTATCAATGTTCTTTTCTTTGCATTGGTGACCTTCTATAGAAAACAAAAACCCCTGCTGCTACCCACCACTCTCCCTCCCCTTTTGGTCTGACCCTTGGTGGCTTCAGCTTAGCTGGCAGACTGCTGCCCCCACTTCAGCCCAGCTTAAGTCCAGCCTCAGCAGCACCTATTTGTCCCTTAGCCTTTAGCCTAAAGCTAATTTGACCCCTTTCCCTTTCCTTGAAAGGAGGCCAAGGTAGAGGGTCCCTCACTTTTGCGAAGCTTGGAAATAAGCTCAGAAGCCCCCGGTGCAGAGACTCAGAGAACCCAGCCACCAGAGGGCGCATGGATCTAAGAAAAGGGTGGTGGGCGCCGCTCTGTGAAACCCCCCTACCAAGCAGAGGGCTGAGCAGGGCTCACTGAGGCAGGTAGGTGGCTGCCCTGAGGGCCTCGCTGAACTGTAGGACCAAGTCTTCCTCTCTGAATGCCCCACTGCAATCCCTTCGAATGCCCTTGGAGGCTCTTGGGTGTTAAAGCCAATGGCTGAATTCAAGTCTGTGTATGCTAGGTGCCCAGAATTTGCTAGGGGTTGGGCATGGAGGAAATGTCAGGGTTGAACTTCAAGGGGACCTGGAAACTATGTTTGTCATTATTAATTTTAATGTGTATTGAGAAAAAAATACTAGCATTCTACGAAACCCTTGATGTTATGAAAAGTGAACCGAGTTAAGGTTGATTTAAAGAAAATGTTTATATGAATAATTGTTCCAGTGGCTCATGAAGGCAGTGACCAGATAATGGTGAATATCCAAATGCCTACCTGACACCACTAAGGCATTTCAAAATCAACACCATCATAACTCACCTTTTATTGCTTTTCTTCTAAACTAGCTCCCTCCCATCCTCCCCATGTCAGTGATGGTTTGTCCACCATTCCAGTTGCTGAGACCAAAATCATTGAAGTCATCCTGGACTTACCTCTTTCCTTCATCCAGTATATCCAACCAGCCAGGAATTACTTTCTGCTTAACTTTCAAAGTAAAGTCAGAATCCACGTACCTCTCCCACTTCCACTGGTCCCACCCTGGTCCAAGCCACCATAAGCTTTCTTCTAGATGCCTGCAGTTGTTTTCAGACTAATGTCCTTGTTTCTACCTTGTCTCCCTGAAATCCTTTCCATTTCCCTGCTTAAAACCTCCCATTGTTTTCCCATTATTCCTATAATAGAATCCAAACTTATGACTGTGGTCTCCAGGTCCTGTTGTTACAGGCCCAGGCCATGTCTCTGACCTTGCCTGCTCTTTCTCTCCTCCTGCTTCTCTCTGCCCCAAGCCCTCCAGTCTTCTTTTAATTCCTTCCACACTCCCACCAAGCTTCTTCTTGTCTTGGTGGCCTTGCACTCACTGTCCCTCCACCTTGATCCCTCTTCCTCTAGACCTTGCCATGACTGGTTCTTTGTCTTCAGGGCCCTGAAGTGGCCCTCACAGAAATCCACATCAAAAACAGTCCCCACCTCCTCTCTGTGGGATTCACAGTGCCTTCTCCATAGCTGAGGCTTCTTGGTGTTGGAAGTGTGGGTAGGGACTTGGTCCCTAGAGGGCCCTACTGAAGGTAGAGCTCTGCAAGCCGAACAGAGAACTGGGGTAGGCTGGCATGGGATGCCATCTGGTTCTGGCAGGAGGAATGGTTTACCATACTAACTATGGGTTCTGTTGCAAGTCACCTTCCTCCTGGCATGGACTGAGCTGCCAACTACTAAGTGATTCTGCTTGGAGAAAAGGCAGACATTTCCCTGGAAGGACCATCCAGTCCTTATTTAAGACCCAATACCAAGCCAGCTACAGCTGGCACCATTTGGGAGGGTGATGAAGATGCATTTCTAGCTAAAAGGCTTGTTAAGCACAGGTCCAAAGGGGCTTAGTGCTGTGGCTGGGACCAGGGCCATGCCTGTGTAGGATATGATAGGGGTACTGGCCTGGGAGCCCAGGAATGTAAGGTAGGTTCTATTTCACCTTATTTGCTAGAGATATGGAAATTTCTACCCTTGGAAACCTGGGGCAAATCACAGTGGGAGAGTTGGGGAAGAAGGCATTAAATCGTTATTTCTAATCAAACCATTCTTTCTTGGCTCTTCCAGGCTTGGTGACGCCCCACTTTTTTCCAGAACTTTTCACCTACTTGTACTTACAGGAATCAAACTGGGCAGTACTCTAAGGGGGTCAGGGCAAGCTGCTATTTTGTTCTCCATATACAGATTTGTCCCTGAGTACTTGATATTTGCCTAGGGTCTTGAGGGATGCAGAGGAGCTGTTTTGGCAAGCAGGATGGTGTGCCAGGTCCAAGGATCCAATTGGGCAAGGATGCCTTGAATTTGCAGCCTGTTTTCCTATCTTTATAATTAGTAAGGTCTCTGGTGACCCTTCTGTTCTGGCTTTTTGGAGAACTCTGGCTCTAGGGAGGTGAGGACTGTCCAGTGCTGGAGCGGGGAGAAGCCTTTGGGACCCAGGTCTTGGAGGCCAAGCGAGGTGGGGTGAACAGGCCGTTGGTGGAGATGAGCAGCAGCCTGGGCCAAGGTCTGGAAGGCGCTGGTTGGCCAGGCTAGCTCAGGTTCAGGATCTCTCACCCAGCTGCTGTTCCACCTCTGGCCACAGAGCATGGTGGGGGCGCTCTCGTGCCGCTAGTGGAGCTTAGTACGGCGCTTTCCAAGCCCTTGCCCACCCTACACGTCGCAGGACCTGGACCCTAGGAAACTGGGGCACCCCAAGACCCCCGGGCGAGAATGGGTTTGGGCGAGGTGAGAAGTGCAGCTGCGGGCACAGGGCATGGCAGGAGGAAGTTCTCCAGGGGCCTCCTCAGGTCTCCCCAGTTCCTCCGCATAGAATCCCCTCCCACCCATTCATCCCCCGCTTCTCACTGAAACCCTGACTGTGTCTGCCAGCAGCACAGTGCCACGCGCAGGGTCATTGTTGGTAACCCCTTCTCTTTCTTGCCCAAGGAAAGGCAGGGGAGATGTAGCTGTGGGACATTTCCTTCTGGGACCTGCTCTGAGAGGTGATGGGGTTGTAGCCACTAGGCCACTTTCTTGGATCCTGGGGCCCCAGGAGTGAGCAGGCAAGTCTGTAGACAGGCTGCCCAGACCTGTTGAATTCAGGAAGGCATTGACAAGATGTGACAGGCGTACAGGGACAATGGCTGGAGACCTCTAGCAGGGGCTGGGGACAGGCACTGGGGGCATTGGGCTTGGTAAATAACATTAACAAGGCGACAACCTGAGCAGACAAATTGGGAATGCAGACAGGGCTCCCTGACTGCACTGGCTGTCTGCCTGTGAGTCACCTTTGCTGATCGATTTCATCGCTGAGCACTTGGATATGCAATGTGCTTGGAAAGACAGGCTGGGTTGGAGTCCTCCCTCTAAACACTGAAACAATTTGGGGGAGTGCCACCTTAGGAGGGAATGGCCCAGGAATGCCTCCTTAGGAGGGGCCCAGATGTCATGGCCCTCGTCTCTTCCCTTCCTTGGCCCCTCTTTTACAAGGGCTGGGACCAGTTCCCTAGGCTTCAAGTTGAAATTGACCTTTCCCAAAGCCACCCTGATTTTGGGGTCTCCAGAGATTCCCTTGGCTCTGCTTGATCAAATTACCTCTTGTGGCTCAATTTCCTTGTCCCCATTCAATGACTGGCACAGAGAAGATGCCAAAAAATGTTTCTTGAAAGAATGAGGAAACCAGTCAGTGTATTTCTTCATTTTTTAACATGTTTGAATTTGTCTGTGTTTCCTACTGTACCTATGGAATAAAAGCACAGCCCTTTAGGAAACAAGTGTGTATCCAGTGTGTCCATAGCATAACAGTGGTTTCTGGAAATAAACCAGTTCTGTGCAGATGCAAGCCAGGGGGTAGGTGGGGAAACAGAGTCTAGGAAAGAGGAAATCTGCCTGAAAAGAGGCCCAGGAACGCCACTCATTTTGCAGGCATGGTCATGTTCTTCCCTTTCTGTTCTGATCTTGTGGAACAGAAAATAGTTTTCCTTGGCCCAAAGACAATGTAGGGTGAGCCAGTGACTGTGTCCAAATGTGTTGAGAGCTAATTGTCCCTGCTATGGGACAGCTTCAGAAAGATCCCATGGTGTGAGCAGTTCAAAGCACTGGTTGCTCTGGGCAAGTGACCTGGAAACTGTTCCTGAGCCCCGCCCGAAGTGACAGCAGCCCCCAAGTGAGTCACTGTGGGCCCAAAACTCAAGTTTCTGGTGGGTTGTTTATCCAAGTGCAGAGATAACATCACAGCCAGATAGAGTAAGCACTGAAGCACTGACTGGAGACATTTGAGGATTTTGAGTTGGAGCTGGCTGGAACTTGATTTTTGTCTATTTTCAAATCTTGCTATGTATTGGATCATATGTGAGTGGTACAAAAATCCTATCCATTACTTCATATTTGCCTGTTACTTTAAGAGCATATTTTTCATAGCTGGTGACTATGGCTAGATCTGTGTCATGCCACCTTACATTTGGGGAGACCTAGTACTTTGGACTAGTGGCCCTGCAAATCCACAACTACACAAAGGAGTGGAAGTGCTGCCTAGCAGCCAGCTGTGAAGCATTGCCACACGAGCACCTGAGTTCTGCCTGGCTTCCACTGTGGGCTTCGACCTGGACCTGGGTCTGGGTCCAGACCTCCACCTGCCTCACTGGGGCAATGAAGAACTTGGAGGAGAGGTAAGGCTGTGGCCATCTCTGAGTGGAGAAAGAAGGATAGAAGGAAGGAAGGAAGGAAGGAAGGAAGGAAGGAAGGAAGGAAGGAAGGAAGGAAGGAAGGAAGGAA